>NW_003803820.1:69317-245193 GCF_000255335.2 Galendromus occidentalis
ACACGTGGGGACACCGCATTTCTAACATCGAGAATTTAACGAATTTCGAACTTTTCGTCTCGGCGAAAAAGTCTTCCCAGCAAGTCCAGAATCGGCTGACTCGATCGGAATCATGTGGGATTGCGAGATCAGGACGGGAACTAAGCGCAGAAAATGATTTTCCCCCAATGCGAGGGCACGAAGTATGTTCATTTCCGAGAATCACCGATCGGGGGGAGAAATTCATCAAAATTGTCGTAAAATAAAAAAAATCAATTTTTCTCTGGCAGGTGCCAGGGTGGCTGGGGGGTGCGGAAAATGTTGTAATCATAGTTCCCCGCGACTTTCGAAGTCTTACGAACATTTCCAAACCCATAACCGATCAAAATCCGGGATCGATTTTCATGGACTTTTGTCCACCTAAAATTCCATTTGGCCCCACTGTGCGACGTAACAACATTCCACTTGCTATTCCCTCTCGCTTGCAAGCGTTCGATCTCGGATCGGTTCGTATCCGAATCTGCTCTGGTCGGCACTCCAAACACAATGCCCGGAGACATTTCTATCGGCAATAATTTCATTGATTTTGTGCAAAAAAACGCCGCCTCGTTTCCGATCTCCCCTTCTGCCCTAATGTTCTTCCTGCTTATTTTCCTCGTGATCCCCCGACGCGATATCCGGAGCTCCCTCCTGAGCTTCCGGCTCATGAAATCGTCCCAGTCGGGTTCTTCGCACGGAGGCATCATCGAGCCGAAAGTCTGACGTACGGGATCGGAAATAAAATCGTTAGTGGGGGTTGGTCTTCGGGCGGCGATATGTAAGACATGGCCATCGATAGACTGAGGCATTCCGAAACCGTCGAAATTCGGCTTTTGGTGCCGAAGGTAATGATTTTGCTTTGACCAGCAGCGATGAGATCCGCTTTGGAATTTCGTGATCGCTCATCGCCGACGGGACGATACTGATTGTGAGTCACAGTCGAGCCGCCTCCGCTGAAAACAACAAAAAGACAGTCGGGAGCGCGCGGCCACGTAGTGACGTACTGGATGTCCATAGGCTCCTCACTTCCACCGTCTAGGGGACGAGCAGCTTTTCACACTGGCTACCGGGACTCTGCCTGTCCTTTTCCCGCGCTGAAGCGGCTTTGTTCCTCTATTTCTTCGACGGCGAACGCGCCAAGGTTCTTTCGTTGGGCAGAGATCTTGTAAGCGGTTTTCGCCACTTCCCGGAGGTCTAGGCCGCCACTGGCGGCGACCTGGTCGCGGACTCCTTGCGGCAAGTGGGAGAGAAAGAGATATCGGAACAGGGGATTCGTCGAGGCTTCGGAATCGGGTCGGTGAAGGCGCAACACTTCGTCTAGCAGTATCGAAGGGCTGTCGTCGCCAATCGTGAGGCTGACAAGACCCATGTGCTCATGCTGATTTATTCCGAAGGAGTCGAGGACCCTTGCCTTCAAGGCATCGTAATGGCTACCTGGATAAGGGAGATCGTCGAAGAAATCCGCGATCCCTCACTGGGTATCTGCGCCCAGGCCCTTCAATACGTAGTCGAGTTCCGTCTGGTCTTGGTAGATGCCCCTTATGTCGAACTCGGCGTCTACCGTCGTGAATCGTGAGCCACATCGAGGCTTGCTTGGGCGCGAGGCATCGAGGCGATTTCGTGAGGCGCGGTGCGTCTCGGCTCGTTCCCGCCGGAAGCTCCAAAAGCGTGTCCCCGGAGTTGTCTTGGCTCAGTTTGACGTCCGGGTCACAAACGAAGCGGTCACGAGAACTAGCTCTCTAGGAAACGCTGTCTAGTTGCAATATCGGCTCGTGCATTCGTGGATGAATTTATTCAGCTTCGTTATCGATGCGGCTCGCCCCGTTCGCGATGGCGCTGCCGGGCGGGGGCCCACGATAGACACTATACGGAGAGGAGCTCGCCTTTCGACTTCGATGCCGACCGCTCAAGCAGTCATTGGCGGTCGTCAGGAGCGTTTACCTGAGACGCTCCTTTACTGTCCCGGGAGCATGGCATGACGCAACTCCTCGCCTTCTCCCCGAATTCGGCGTAAAACCTGCAGGCTCGTGCCCCTCGATGATCAATGGTTCCCGCTTTTCCCTGGATTGGATCGAATGGCGACCGGCGTCGATTTCGTATTGCTCTTCATATGGCGGGTGGCGACGGCGTATTTCTCGTCAGCAAGCTTCGCCTACTCGCGAAGTTCGAGATCATCACAGATCACAGGCATCTACCTGATCTCGAACGTGGATTGGTAATTCCAATTCGTCGAGTTCCGTGAACGTGAACGTGGATTGGTAATTTCTCAAGGGAATGGTGATGGAAGAGAGGCTTCTTGTGGGCATTTGCATCCGGTTGATTCAGCCTCAGCATTCTGTTTAGTCGCGATGGCGGGACATGCTTTATGGTGACTAGATTGGCTAGCCGCTGGTATCTGGCAACTCTGAACGAATCCAAGACCCTTGCTCTGAATGCTTCATACCACATATGAAGGGGCCGGGAGGTCGTCGGAGAATCTGTGATTCTCTCTCGCGGGTGATGATCCAGTGCCGTCACAGCATATTCGAGTCTGGTTTGATTCTCCCTTATGTTTCTAGAGCTGATAGTGCCTCGATAGTGTTGAACCGGATGATGGCTTCATTGTTGAGTGAGGAGGAACACGTTGTCAAATGAGCGACAACAGAATGAATGATTTAGGTATTGACATTGTCGTTTCAAGTAAAAATGTCTCCTTCGCCTCGCTTGCGGACGAAGAGATGGACCCCGGCGAAGAGACAGAGACAAACTCACTTTCCACAATAAAGTTCGATGCTTGAGAATATGTACACTTTGTGGTTCGCTTTATTCAATCCATCAATTTTATTTTCCACTCTCTTACCCTATGTTGATATTGAGTGATATATCTCGACAAGTTTTTCGTCCGATTGAAACTGACACGCGGGGTTGTAGACCCTTTGCAAGATACACAATGAATTCTGGAACCGGGAATCCCCTAGGTTCTGCAACGCCGAAGAAATCCTCATCTTCATGCGTTTGCAAGAGCCCGAAGAGCCTCGTTCACAGTGGATCACAGTGGCAGTAAGCGGCACTGGATGAAAAAAGGTCGTCGATTATATGTTGGCAATTCTGCGTCGCGTCGTCATCACATAATTATCGGGAAGGACTCGGTTCGGACGGATCAAATGCTGTAGTCCGACGGATATACATAAATACGACCAATCGCCGCCCCACTCTCAGGCTCGTCTATCGTCGGGCATTTTTGTCTCCGAGGAGAGACGCTACCCTCACAATCAGAACGACGCTACCATGCGGAAGTTCGAGGCTGCGGCTCGGTGGCCGCTCCGTTCTTTGAGTGATCACAGCGACCAAATGATCATGAAGCAGCTCCGATGTTCTCGTCAGCACCGGCTCTGATTCAGAGGCAAAGTCGGCCGCATAGACGCCTCCCTCGCCGTTGCACTCGCACCGACTTCCATTCAAGCATTCGCTCACTATTTGCGCGTCTCCAGTCTATTGAAAATACAATTATGGGATGGTCGGATGCCCATTGTTGAGCACAATGAGCTCTTGGCAGCATCGTAAAGTCAGAGCTCAATCATTGCTCCATAATTTTATACATGAATAAATATGGTTTCCTTTTTTCATTTTTACAAGCGATTATGACCGCTCTCGTCAGCGCGAAACGTTGTGTGCTTTTGGCAGAATGATCTCCAGCCCCGAGAGGATTTGGCAGGTGAAAATTGCATCTGATTCGTTCGCTATTTCCGAGAAGCAAATTGTCGGAGGGGTTGAGGAGTCAGCACTTCGGCGAGGCGCTATCTGTATATGTTGGCACGCCTACTGATACATGCTATATCATAGAGAGCTCCGATAAAGCCTCAATAGGCTGATCTGGGACAAGCAGAAGGGAGTTGAATAGCCCGAACCAGGCAGCTCATGTCATGGCACGCTGCTTTGCACTTCTATCTGCTAAGCCTCTGGAGGTTTCCAGGCTAGAATCGCTCGTATACATACAGGGGGTCTCGAGAAAGGAATCCTCAGACTCATTTCTCGAGCTGTGATTCTTTCCCAACATCTCCTCTTTCCGATTCAAGTTTCGCATCCGAATTCCCGCAGCCTAACACGGCTATCGGAGGGTTCAGCTGGCGGTCAGAACCACGACGAATATATTTGTATACGTGCTCTCTGGGCTTGTACTCGGCCTTTTTCCGCGGTCACCTCATAAACCTCGTCTCACGGGTCGACCATAAACCCATCGTATTGAATGGGTTCATTCATCCCTATCGGTGGTAGTTTCGACTGCCGCGGTCTCCTGACTACTCGAGTAGATGGCGATGATATCGGGACACCAAGCGATCCTTGCCCCAGCAGATGGTCATGAGGATTCCCTCTTTCCCTAGCTGTCGCTGCTGCTGTTTCTGATCTGCTGTCCTATACGAAGAGTTGCCATACGGTCATGGGCGATCTATACATTCCGGGCGTAGACGCCTCCTGCCCGCCGAACACGTACAGGCAGAGTTGCCAGTCATGAACTTGAAACTTGTTGCTCGATGCGGGCGAATAACGTCCCCGCCCGTGATAGGAGGGGCTATGCGGGCGGTTTGAGTTGGAAGGAAAGCTGTGGGAGTTCGGACTTGGAGTCGTTTGACTATCAGTTTCTGTGGTGGTGTCGCTCTTGTCATCGCGTTCATTGTCTTCATCGTCATCCTCGTCTTCCTCCCCTTCGTTATGGAGACTCCATGATTCAGAAGAGATTCGGATGGGCGATCCCTGGACGGATTCTTCTTTGATGACCTGTATCGCTCTCGACGGTATTCCTCCGAGCCTTGTTGTCGCGATGGTCGACGAGTTTTCTTGAGTCGGTTCAGCCGTTCGCACAGAAGCTGTTGCTCTCTCTTTCAAAACGACAGCAATTCCTGGTTGGGGAGCTGCTGCGTCAGAGAAAGTGCTCAACTCTACAAGCTCATGCTCACCTCCATGTTCGGGCCTACTCATGTGACCATTACGCAAGAATGCAACTACATCAGGGTCGTCTTCAATGAATGAATAATATCCTGAGCAATGAGAGACACTGTGAGGCATTCCTGATCGACCTGAAATGGAGAAGTTTCGTCTCATATCCCGGAGTCGATTGGGATGCGGGTTCCGACTTCTCGATCGTGCTCTCTCAGAGGCACTTCGGAATGTCTGAGCCGGATGTGTTTTTTACAGGCATCGAAGCTCACCTTGAGATACCATGTTCGTGAGTTCGGACAAAGTGGAAAACGACGTAAATCGACTCGATCTAATCCTCTCCAATTCGTTGGCCGTGCTTCTCGATAGAGGAGCTGTGTTCTTTCGCAACTCAACGAGCAAATCTTCTTTACGGCGACTAATTACAACGCCAGATTCGCCATCAGTGTCCGAAGATTCGAGATCTGAGATGTGCGTAAGGGGCCCATATTGCGTTGTTTGGGCTGTGTTCGAGAAGCCGATGAGGTCTAGCTCCGAGCCTTCGGAGCCCTCTGAGCGATCACACCGACCGCTATCGCCCCCCATCGGGTTGTCTACGATTCGTGACGAGCAGTGACACGAAGAAGAGCAAAAGCCTGCTTTATGCAGTATACTGTTCGATTCTCCTGTGTGCGGGAAGTTCATACTCTTTGAGGCGTGCATCCGACGTGAGGGACGCGAGTTTGCGGGGGGTGGAGAAAGTCGCAGAGGTCGAGCCTGCATGAGATAGAGGGAATCAATTTAGTCGGACCTCCCACCGGCGGCGTGTGGAATAGACGTCCCCGCTGCTCTCAAGAGCGATTCCTAAACTCCGGGGCTGCCATGATTACCCTCCTCGAAAAGGGTTGATGTCGGATCGGCATAAATTGTGCCTCTGAGAGCAGAAAGGACTGACCTGTTCGCGTTGGTGTAAGACTTCCATTTGGTGCGAGGCGGCTATGATTTCACTCAGTGGCCGTGTTCTGTGCTGACGCGCGGTGACGGTGTTGATGAAATCATTTTCTCTACAGCTGTGGTCTCGCCTCATGTGGACGGGGGTGCTCGTTTCGCCGTCGGATTCTAGCACCGCCTCCGAGCTTGAGCTTTTCTGCATGCTCTCATTCCTATATTTCTGCTGGACCTGAGGTGTGTTATGACGGGATTCCTCGAGCAGGCGTTCGAGTTCTTCTTTCTGGCGGCCCGAGCTCGTGATGTTGTAGTTCCCGGAGGAAATGCTCCGCACAAGTCTAGACTTCGACAGTCTGTCCCTCAGCGATCTGCGGTGACAGCGATGGAATTATTTGGTTTCCCCCTCTCACTGAATCATGGCTGACAGTCACTTGGCCGGAACTAATCGTTGGGAGACTCACTTATTGTTCGACGCATTATAGGCTGCCAGATAGGCCTTCACGGCATCGATGGAATCGTCGTCTTCATCAGATTGGGCGTTGCGCAAAGTGGAGCATCCCATCAAACTCAGTCTGTTCATCGGGTGGATCTTGAAACTGGCTCTACTACGATCGCCGAATGTCATCTGTTGGGCAAAATTCAGACAACAAGAAGAACTTCCATCTGAGGAACGGAGTGCTGCTCCATCGGAGGTGCGTAATTTCAGGAATGAAACGATGCTCTGCTTAGCGTTGTGAACTCGCTTACCATCGATTGAGATTTCGGTGGGAGACGTGCAACTTTCGAACCAACCATATCATCGATGACTTTATCTGCCCATTTGTGAAGTTCAGGATTGGCTAGAGCCACATGACGACACCGGGGATTCGGCAGGACTCCTTCCGCTTGGATTTTATCCCAAGCGTCCGATGCTGTAACATCGTAAGGTTCCAACACCTTTAGAGCTAGTAAGTATCGTCAAATGCCCCATCAAACGAGTTGCATTTGTCGAAACTATGTCTGGGTTCCCCTGCTCACCGAAGTGATATCTCCACAGGTCATTGCTAGGTTTCCCAGACTTTTCTCCACCAAAAATCCACATGCATTGATTCGCAAACACTGCGGCATGACTGTGCAGCTCGCGGGGGCCAGTTCCTTTCGGCATCTTGATCTTATTCCAATGTTGATTCACTGGAAAAGTCGACTTCGTATTAAGCTGGTTCGAAACACTGATTGACTCTGGGCTACAAGCCTGACTCAAGCGAAGTATTTACCGAAGTCATATCGCCAAAAATCATTCCGTTCTCTCAGATCAGTCATCCCGCCATAGACCCACATGGCACCATCGTGCACAACAGCAGAGTGGTTATGACGCGCTGGAGGTACTTCGCCGCAGGATCCTTTGACTTTCGAAGAAACTAACTGCCAAGTCTCCGTATCTGAAAGAGCGAAGAACCCCGACCTGAATGGTGTACACTTCGGACTCAAGAACTGAGAGTCTGGGGACAAAGACGGCTCGACCTCTCAGATCAATGTTCATCTAGAAGACCGTACCAAAATGGAAGCTCCAGAGTTCGGAAGACGACCCCTTGAGATCCTGATATCCGCCGTAAAGATGCATTGCTCCATTGTACACTACACTGGAGTGACCTCGCCGACCTGACGGCTGCGGTCCTTGAGCGCTGTGTTTCCTCCACACACCAGTCACTGAAAAGCGGCCATTGTGTGTTTCTCAGAAGTTCAGAAGTCGTCGCTGGAATCTCATAAGCTCTTTGACCGAAAGCGAAACGGGAGCTCACGAATATCGAAGAGCCACAAAGGTGTTTCCCCAGTAGACGCGAAGCCTATCTCCCCCCCGAAGACGTAGAGTTTGCTCTTCCATGAAACGACTGTGTGCTCTTGCAGCGACGGCGGAGCTGTCCCTCCTCTCGTCTGAACTTCGGCCCATTGATTCTTGACTGCAAGCGATTGTGAAGACGATCAAATGAGTATTGGCTTTTCAGTAGTCTCCTATGGCCTGCATTCTCTTCGCTGTACCAATCACGATCTCTCGAGACAATCACGGAGAATCACTCGATCTTCGAACATCACATGAGCTCACCTGGGTCGAAACGCCATAGATCCTTCATTGGTAGATTCGCGCTTTTCCCGCCAAGCATGTAGAAAAATCCGTCCTGTCCGACGCACATCGCATGTTTGCTTCTGCTGGTTGGAACGGTATTGCGCGCTCTAGGAGTTCTTTCGCTCTCGCCTCCACCTAGCTGAACCACCGACCACATATTCTCTGCAGAGGAAAAAGACTTCCTAGGAAATTCCGTTGGCTAACGTCACAGCGCGGAACATTGTTGACTCTCTCGAACCTCGAGGTCCCAGGATCGTTACTAGGCGAGGATCGCGGAAGCTCAGGAGGGACCAGCACAGTAGTCTTGGTGAAGCGATTCCCCGGTACCGATGTATATGATGAATGTGAAATCCCGAAAGCATAGATCCGACTTCCGCGGAATCAATCCGAGTTCTGGGCTGTGAGCTGGCTCCTCCCTCCTTGAGCTCCGTGTATTCCGCCATACTCATTCGGGGAAAAAATCCAAACTAATATTGTTGTAAGGAGTTCCCCAAATGTGCGAAATCCCCATTCCAAAACTCGCAGGTTATCCCGAGGCTTCCTCCGCTTATGTGGAACGCACCCGGCAGAGAAGCTCAGCAATCCTGCTCAGTCACGGTAAATTGGTGGCTCGATATAGGGCACTCATTTCGGGTGAACTCTAGCTTGCCCTTCTCATCTATGCACCTCGCGGGTCTCGACGCTCTTATCGAAAATCGCCTAGCACCAACCAGATCTCGGGACTCTCCATCCAAGTGAGGATTGCTTTCCTTCGCGATCGGACAGCACCGATACGGGCAGCCAGTCTGATGAATCCACTTTCTGAGGACGGATTAGA
The DNA here is from genome assembly GCF_000255335.2 of Galendromus occidentalis. Taxonomy (NCBI): domain Eukaryota; kingdom Metazoa; phylum Arthropoda; class Arachnida; order Mesostigmata; family Phytoseiidae; genus Galendromus; species Galendromus occidentalis. Next base: position 78,095 of record NW_003803820.1, read on the forward strand.
CTTCTTCGGCAACCTCACAACAGTACTTCGGAATCGATCTTATCTCCGTCTCGGTGCTCGGATTTTGGGAAGTCCGAGCTTGTAGCCGATCCTGCTCTGTTGCACCGTGTTTTCGAGTGTAGCTTCGCTTCAGGAGCTCAAACGACGGCCGCCATTGCTGTGTATGGTCAGAGGCAGGGAGAGCGAGGGTTGCTCCCCTCCTCATAGCTCGAATCCCCCGAGGGAGAGGGCAGAGGAATCGCTCTCACTATGGAGTCGGGATGCCGCCTCAGCGGCGAGGAGCGCCATCGTTGCCGCCATAGCCACACTCCTCCCCACTGCCATTGGAGAAATCAACTTCCCCTGGCGGGAAGTACGGTACTGATCAGTGGGACTTGGAAGTTGATTCGGCGACCTCTCGTAGAGTCGTGGTCTTGAGAAGTCGATGCCTCCATTACTTTCCGCGATTATCTCACGGTCCTCGAAATCACCCTGTATACAGGCAGATCCTGCGTTCGTCAGTACGGAGGCTCGCTCCAGGGCCTACCAAGGATTTTGGTGAAGGGATGCGGTAAATGGCCGGGGTGCCCGAGTCCGGGACTCAGGCGGTATGGGCGTAGAACGACGCGTCATTGATTAATCCGAGAGTGAACAACGATAAATCATACAATTTCATTCAAGTATTTATATATTCTCAATGAAATTATCTCACTCGTCGATACAATGGTGTAATAAGTGTATAATCGAGCTTCTTCGCACTGAAACTTGACTTCGGCAAGCAAGCTGTCGCGGACACCTTCAGTGTACGCGCGGAAGGAGAGCTTTCGGTAGTTGCGGAAGGAGGCCGCCAGGTTGCGTTCCCGTCGACTCTACTGTCAATAGTCAATGACTTCAGTCGCGCTGTCGGTCTCCACAACTTTAGAGTTGAGCTTTCAGTAATTCAAGAGCGATACGTCTGCGAGCCTTAGAGGGAATAAGTTCAGATGTCGATAATAATAGAACATAATAAAATGATCGATCTGTGTCACTGGGGCAGACAGATCGATGGATGTTCACGCCAGGCGCGCTTCAGAGAGCCACTGAACGACGCGACGTGCCGACGAGGACACGAGCACTTCTTTCTACCATGAGGCCATGCCGAGTCAGGAACCAACCGTTCCCTGCTGACCGCACGAGCGGGCGTTCTAGGAGATAACCATCGGTCAATATTGTAGAGAGTTTCTAGGTGATACAGATCTTCTAAAGTCGACTAAGAGTCTGTCCTCATTGGAGTACGCAACACAAGCAAGCAGACAGACAGACAGGTGCATACATCAAGTCTGTCAGCCAGTCACTTAGTCGGTCTGATAGTCGATCATCCGGGCAGGCAAACAAACAAAGAAACGAACGAAAAAACAAACAGACAATCAAATTTTAGCCAATCAAGTATCGCATATCGGGTCCACCAGCTCTCGGCGATATAATGATACAGTCGGAATCGGGAAAGATCGTTTCGTAGTGAAAGTGTTCCGACCTGTCTCTTCGAAGCGAATCCTTCAACATGGAATCCTATGAGAAGGGGAATCGTGACGAGTCTCTTATGAGCGAGTTTCTGTTATAAGCGAGTTTTCAAGTCTCCAATATGCGATTTTTTTTAACATGGGAGTCTACGGGCTCGGGAACCGGGGAATAGAATCTGTCTCTTATAAGCGCAAGTCTCTTATATGCGTATCTCTTATAAGCGGGTCCGCCTGTACAGGCAATTCTTCAAAACTTGGAATTTTCGAGGATAGAATCTTGAAAAACTCCGCAAGTTATAACTCATCGGAGGGTCGCACTTCGAGTGTCTCAAGGAACGTTTCTTTATCAATTTGAACGTCTTCCTGCGAGAAAAAACAATTTTCATCTCAATTCAAACTATCGAGCGAGCTGGCGGCAGGGATATGCTACTTGGGGAACAAAGAGCGGATATCTAACTGCCTCCTTTCAGTCAGATAATCCGATATGACTACCGCACGATATTTCATTAAAACTCGGTGTCGAAGCTTCAGATTCTAATTCCAAATCGAAAGTGAATATCATGAACTGAGACACTGGGCCTTCTTTGCTGCAAATTGATATGTTCCAATTGAAATCACCACGTAAAATGGTCGCTGAATCTGGGACATTTCGATTCATCGTGAATAATTTTCGATGAGAATCGGAGAAAGACATTATTTGTTTGGACTTGCATCCGGGTGAGAGATAAGCAACGATCGGTCGTGCGGGCCGCTTCCCGAGATGGACATCAGCGAAGCATATGTCCCCGCAATCGGTTGCAAGGAGTCTAGTCATCTTGTATGAGGGATGCGCGACCCTTTCCGGGATCTGTTGCGACGCACAGTGGGGCCAAATCGAATTTTAGGTGGACAAAAGTCCATGAAAATCGATCCCGGATTTTGATCGGTTATGGGTTTGGAAATGTTCGTAAGACTTCGAAAGTCGCGGGGGAACTATGATTACAACATTTTCCGCACCCCCAGCCACCCTGGCACCTGCCAGAAAAAAATGGATTTTTTTTATTTTACGACAATTTTGATGAATTTCTCCCCCCAATCGGTGATTCTCGGAAATGAACATACTTCGTGCCCTCGCATTGGGGAAAAATCATTTTCTGCGCTTAGTTCCCGTCCTGATCTCGCAATTCCACATGATTCCGATCCAGTCAGCCGATTCTGGACTTGCTGGGAAGACTTTTTCGCCGAGACGAAAAAGTTCGGAAATTCGTTAAATTCTCGATGTTAGAAATGCTGTGTCCCCACGTGTCCCCCCTCTGTTTTTGTTTCTTTCGGGGAGTTTCGGACCTCTACTGGCCGCAGAAAAAAAATTGAGGCGCGAAATCCAGCGGTTCTCGAATACTGTCCAGCCAAAGTTGGGATCCGATGTCGTGGATCGGGACCATCCTCATGTAGTTTTTCGAATCCAAATCAGCACCAAGAGATTGACGTCCATATGTCGAAAGCGATTGACGTTTTTTCCGTTCCGAGACGTCGGCGTCGCGTCTAGGCGCGGCGTTGACTCGTCCCCAGAGTTGAGTGAAGAGCGACAATGTTTTCCATTGTCGGAAAAGGTGCTGATTCGGATTCGGATTCGAAAAACTACATGAGAATGGTCCCGATCCACGAGATCAGATCCCAACTTTGGCTGGACAGTATTCGAGAACCGCTGGATTTCGCGTCTCAATTTTTTCCCTGCGGCCAGTAGAGGTCCGAAACTCCCCAAAAGAAAAAAATCAGAGGGGGGACACGTGGGGACACCGCATTTCTGACATCGAGAATTTAACGAATTTCCGAACTTTTTCGTCCCGGCGAAAAAGTCTTCCCAGCAAGTCCAGAATCGGCTGACTCGACCGGAATCATGTGGGATTGCGAGATCAGGATGGGAACTGAGCGCAGAAAATAATTTCCCCCCAATGCGAGGGCACGAAGTATGTTCATTTCCGAGCATCACCGATTGGGGGGAGGAATTCATGAAAATCGTCGTAAAAATAAAACAATCAATTTTATTCTCGCAGGTGCCAGGGTGGCTGGGGGATGCGGAAAATGCGGTAATCATGGTTCCCCCGCAACTTTCAGAGTCTTACGAACATTTTCAAACCCATAACCGATCAAAATTCCGGGATCGATTTCCATGGACTTTTGTCCACCTAAAATTCGATTTGGCCCCACTGTGCGACGGTGAAACAAACCTGAGTTGCAGAATCTTCGGAGAAGAACAGCCTGAAGCGTGATGGAATTCAAGGTCGTTATTGGGGTGAGTAATGAACAAGCCATCAATCGATCGGACTACCGACAAAGCAACATAAACAAGTTGTTGCTGAAGATGGCGACCGTAATCGAACACGACATTGTCATACAATAATTTATGTGTTGTAATTGAGCGAGCCAGGCGGAGTGGGATATTCGAGCGGCTGCTTTTTATAATGCTGGTCTCAGTGATTGAGTATGAGACTCTCCTTCTGTTTAGCGGGGTACAAGATGTTTATAATTCTCCCCTTCAAAGAGTCATGGGTCTGTGTTTTGTTCTCATCAGAGCGCCTATCTGGGCATTGTCAAGGAAATCTAGCCATACACGGTACGGCTGAGGGGGAGACTGAGCACAAGATGAGCTCGACGGTTCGTCATCAAGACTTTCGTCCGCATGTTCCAAGAAGCCAATCGCTCCATTCACCAAGCCATCGTTGACACCGATATTGCAAGGTTCCATGTTGGGCTGATCCAATTCTAAAGGTATATGGTAGAGGAGATTGCCTGTTTCTGCAGAAGTCAACTCAGCATGCAGAAGGGAATCGCGACTCGCTGTCCCTTCCAAAGTCCGAACAATCAAATGTACGACAAAGCGCCCAGTAGCGTCCGTTGACTCGTCCGTGGAAAGCCATATGAATTTGTTCTCGACGAGATCTCTGATAAACTCTACCTTGCTTGCATATACACTCTTCAGGTAGTTCGTGCGCAATGTGGATGATCCTGGCATCGGTTGCTTGCAATATCTCTCCAAAAATGACCTCAACTTCTGATGATCGAGCTCAAAGCGCGGTATGCCGGCGGAGAGTCACGCTTCACAGAGATCTAGATCAAATTTTGATGGCTTACCTGACGCTTCCATATATGGGATCAGCTGTGAGACGTCGAGCGAGGCCGACTCTCCCCTTTTTTCCGATAACGATTTGTGTCTCGTTCCCTTTAGATGTTGCTCAATCACGAACTTCTTATTCGCCGAGACCTCTTTTCCGCACACTCTGCAGAAGAGGACCTGACTGTCTGTTGAGAATACGTGGTCCCCGAAAGCTTTCACGTGGGTCTCCAGTTGAGATTTGACAGACGACTTCACCTTCGGCATCTTTGTTGAACTTTCACGCGCGCGATACCGAAGATCACCGAGTGTTACGAATGCAGGGCGATTCGTACTAGTCCGACACTTAGGGAGCCAAGACACAGTAAAGATCAGTCGGAACTGCGGCCGCTTTCCCTACGCCGAAGCCCTACGCCGGATCGAGAGCGATCCTGTCGCGGCTGCTTCCAACGTGCGTGTGTCTCTCCGACATCTCGACGCGGAAGCGCACGAGATCTCGGGGAGGAGGAAGGTGCGAGGGAAAGCTCCGCTATGTTTATTTCTGGATTCGCATGGGCAATGAGATTACATTTATATTTTCCATTCGTAGCGCCGAGGAACGGTTTCCAATGGCTTCGAACAATCACGCACCGATTTTCTGTCCGAATCACCGCGAGCTGTTTGCTGTGGCGTTCGAGACGATCAAACGCATCCGCAGGAGCGCGAAATATCGTAGCGCGTGCTACGCGGAATGATCTGCGCCTCGCGCAAGACGCGGATCGCACAAGTTTTGTCTGCCTTGGTGCGGACTTCTTCTCATAGGAACCCGCAGATGATTGAAAATACGTCGTCTCCGAAAGCTTTCGTCTACATTGGCCAAGCTTCTCTGGGTCGCGATCATGCGAGCGCCCTGAGGGGTACTCTAACTCCGGACTGTCGAAATAGGTTTTTCATGCAGCGAGATCTCAAAATATGCTTTTTCGGCAGAATAAGTCCGGAACATGCATTTTGCATGAAAGTCCGAGCTTAATGATGATAAAACTCGAGAATCTTCTTGCGATCGCTCAGTGTAACCCCCAGTTCTTCCTTAGAATTGACGGATACAGTCAGTAGAACGTCAGTAAAACTGTTGCGGCAAACGAGACATCGCATCAGCATGTGGAATGCTATGACCCGAACGATGTTCGACGACGAAATCTAGCTTTGCAAGTCTCTGCAGCCGGCGCGCAATACGATCCTTGGGCTCTTTGGTCTTAAGCAGCTCCTTCAATGCACTACGGTCCGTGTCAAGGGTGAACGCCTGCCCCTCGAGGTACGAACGGAAATAATGAACAGTTTTGAGGACAGCCTACATCTCTTCCTCCGAAGTCGAGTGATTCTATTCCGCTTTGTCAAATGTATTTGACTGGTAGTTCTGGAAGAGAACCGAACCTGTACCCAGGTCGGAAGCATCTGTGGTTAGAACGAACGGTTTTGAAAAAGCCGGCAGAACCAAGATGGGATTCTCAGTTATCCGTTTCTTCAGATCTGGTGCACCTCATTTCACTCTGATCTCGCATCTTTCAAGGTCAGTTTCGTGAGCGGACGAGTGATTTTCGAATGATCTCGTATAAAGCTTCGGAAATGGCCGCAGAGCCCCAGAAACCGCTGCAACTGCTTCAGTTTGCTGGCGCCGCAATAGTCCGAACTTTTTCCACTGACTCCGCTTTGATAGACTTCGTCGCACCATCAATGGTCCGACCGAGAAAAACCACCTCTCCTTTGAAAAGCGTTGACTTTTCCAAGTTGACTCTGTTCGATTTAGAGTAGACAGAACCTGTCTCAGGTCAGCCTCATGACTAGAGCGCGAATTTTCATGCACTATAAAAACTGTAAATATGCAAGAAAAACAAGCGAAATATGCTTCTTACTGTCTTTATGCCAATAAGATCAATTGCCATTCTGTCGCTATACTACGTTATTTCGAGAGACATGACGGTCATCAACTTGCTCAATGATACCCACGACTAGATGGTACCAAAGGTAGAGTCATTGGTTACAATATACGACCACAACCGTTTTAAGATTTTCAAACGTGAAGCTGTGTCTCTGGTCACTGAGTATATATTTGAGCGCCGGAAATCTCCTCTCTCCTGGAACGTCCTTCCTTCCAAAGCTGGTCTTCGATCTCATCGATTAAGAACTGACTGAGGACTCTGACGCCTGCGCGCACGGTGTGTTCTTTCCCGAATGACTGGCTCAGTTCGAAGTTCTGCAATGACCCGGAGAGCAGAATCCATGTGGACAGGGAGAGCAAGGGATGGATGGGAAGCGTGAACAGTGGATGATCATTCTGGATGGATCACTTCGGAGGAACGTTTCGGATGATCACTGGTGATCACCCGAAGTGTGTAACAGACCTTAAGACATGGCGCCTTCGACCAGCTCGGGAAACGTTCGATGCGCGCTACCCGGAACGGTCGCAGTGGTATGGTGGCGAAAATTTCCTCGCGACTCGAGGTATGCCGCTGGTCCATGACCTGGTCGTGTAGGAGTCCAGTGGGACTTGGTCGACGGATATTTCACCCATTCAAAGCTACCCAGGTTCTCAATGGATCTGGACGGGGAAGACGCTTGGAAATTAGCGCGTAGCTGCGTCGAGTGTTCGATCACAGAAGTTTTCGATGTTTCGAGGAGAATCTCGGTCTGCTAGTGAAGAAAATCTCGGAGTCCCCTGGAGGTATAGTAAAATCCCGTTATAACGGACTCGGATAAAACGGACTAATTTTCGGGTCCCGGCCGAGCCTGTGGGATCTCCCATATGAAGCTTCTCGGATATGGCGGACCCGGATAACGGACTCTCGCCTGTGGCGGACTGGTTCCCCGGCCCCAGTCCTATCTCGTCCTATGCAATTTGTCTCGGTTATAACGGACCTGCTCGTACGGCGCAAAAATTCGGAGACGATCCTTTCTCGAGCCTCCTGCAACATTGCTCGTGGACGTGCGCGTCGCAGCCAGAGCCGAAGCGACGTTCGCGTGGCCAACACCCGGTGACTCAGCTGCTGCTGTTGCCGATGATGTCTTCAAAAGCGAAACGTTTGTGTCTCGATATCAAAACTAAACTAGGAATAATCGAAGAGATAACGAACGGTGTGAGTCAGGCAACAGTTTGCAGCAATCGTGGACCATCGAAGCAGTCTGTAACACGATTTGGAAGAGTCGAGACAAGCTCCGAGACGCAAGTGACAGTTTAGTTCTTAGCCGGAGGAAGAAGATCAGATCCGCAGCCTACGACGACGTTGAGGAGGCCCTCTTGAAATGGCTCCAATGCGTAAGGTCACAGAACGTTCCTGTTTATAGGCCCTTATTGAGACAGAAAGCCCTGAGCTTGGCGGGACAGCTCGGTAGGTTTTCCTTGGAATGTAGCAATGGTTGGCTGGATCGGATGGGAGCTAGACACGAACTGGTTTCCCGCGATGTGTGCGGCGAGGGAGCTTCAGTGAATGACTCTATGGTTACAAAATGGTCTATTGAAAAACTCCCGACACTTCTCGCACCTTTCGCTCCTCGGAATTTATTCAATGCAGATGAGACGGGACTCTTCTACTGCCTCCTGCCGAACAAAACAATCTGTTCCAAGGGAGATCCGTACGTCGGCGGTGAAAAAAGCAAGGAACGTTTTTTTAATTTATTTATTTATTTATTTATTTATTGCATTGAAGAGGGAGGGGGTGCCACCCGCAGGCACTGGAGCCGCATATACACTTTGAGAGAGTAGGTAAAGCTTGACTTTACGCTTAAATGCTGGATAGGTGGGAATGGATCGGATTTCGAGTGGAAGATCGTTCCAGGTCGACCCCATTTGGTAGGATGGAGTAGCTCGAGGAAACCGGAAAGGAACAAACGGTTGCCTGATCAGGAGTATCCGTGAGGGCCGGCCGCTTGTCGATAGAGAGAGTGGAAGTTTGAGAGGGGAGATATCAGTTCTGCGCAAGCATAGAAATGAGAGGCAAGATACTCGGTAGGCATATATTCTACACACATCAAGTAATTCTAGCCTGGCGAAAAGATGCGAAACATGTGAAGCGGGAGGGAGACCTAGAACAGCCCGGAGCCCATTTTTTTGAGCGGAGAGGATGGGGCGGAGAGCGGACGCTGATGCTGTGCCCCAAACAGGGATGCAGTATGAGATACTGCTGATGAAAAACGAGCGGAAAACCTGAACGAGAACAGATCGGGAGAATCCCAATCGTCTTAGGCGGTGAAGGCAGAAAGTGAGGGATACAAGTTTATCGTCGTTGGACAGTCATGGTCGCTGCGAACATGGATGGGTCAGAGAAGCCCCCCCCCCCCCTCCTGCTGGTGATCGGCAAGACCGGGAAACCTCGCTGTTTCAAGCACGTAAAGACTCTACCGACCGAATATACTTTCAACCGGAAGGCCTGGATGACGTCGCACAGTGAGGCAAAACCCGATTTTAGGCGGCAGAAATTGAAAATGAAAAATTTTGAAAATTTATGTCGTGGCGTTTTGGAGGAAGTATGGGGACCTCGGAAACACACACCAATCAGAAACCAAGCACTTGTATCTCTGTGGAGAGACTCTGGAAAGAGGCAGTTTTTTTTGCTCCGGACCGTCACTTTTTTCTTCCGATTCGTGCTGACGCTCGAGTTTCCGTGGAATCGATTAAGGAAGGAGCAAACACCGAATCGTGAGTAAGATTGAGTCTAAAACTTCACGTTTAGCGTTTCATTCGACGAGGATATGCAAATCAGAAGTTTTTCTGAGTGCATCCTTTTTTACGAAAAAAAAACTGATTTTCATGAAATTTCGCCGTTAGAAAAGTATGTGGACCAGGGCAGACCCGGGCGGCGCATGGGGTGGAAAATCTCCTTTCAACCTCCCGCCTTCCGTTTTCGAAAAAAAAACAGCAAGTTTTGGCAAACGTGAATGCCTGCTGTTCTCAGATATTCGAATTAGGCTGCCCGGAGGACATTTGCGGAGACAATCTTCAACTCCCGGAAGAACGAGTGCATCGATGGGTTGGATAAACTCATTTTGAGTCATGCTCATGCTGAAATTGAGCAACTACGCAACAGATCTCACATCAGAAAGCTGATCAGCAGGCATGTGTCCCGAGTTAGGGAAAAACTCGGGAGACATAATTTGAAAGCGGAACGGTTCTTCGATAAAGAAGCTGAATCGCTCGAAGCCAGAAACTTCGATTTCATCGTGCACTACACTGAGCTATCCGCAAGAAGACGTGCCCGAGGAGCCGGGACCATCGAAAGCGTCTCAAAGGACACCTCGAGCGGGACGACCGGAGAAAAATTTCTCGGACTCGGCGGAGAGGACAAAACGGAACGAAGTCAAAGATATTCTGCCTGCCGGACCTGCTGAGTTATTGTACGCGGCTTTCCGAGGAGCTCAGAGCCAGAAATTTCCTCTGATGACTGATACGAGTTCGTACCACGAGAATAATCCAAAAAACTCACTGAAATAATTTCTGCCGCCTTAAATCGGGTTTGGCCACACTGTGCGTCGCCGATTTTCATCGACTGTTTGAGTAAGCTTGACCCTCGGTTCAAGCGACAGCACCGGAAGATCTTAATGATAGTCGACAATTGCCTTCAGACATGCTGCTTGGTACTCTTTCTGGTTACACGGGCGCGAACTTATATAGGGGGTACGAAGGAAGAGATTTCATCTGAGCATTTTCAATGGAAGTATCGATAAAATAGGCAGATGTCGGTAACGTTACGACGTGAGGATAAAGATTCAAGAGAAGAGGATACGGCTGAATCACCGATGAGACGGATAGCACGTTTTTGAGTAGAGTCTTGGACAGAGAGGGATGAAGGAGCGGCTCCGCTCAAGAGGGACGGATTTGGGTGTTATAGAGCAAGAGAAGGTGAGAGGGAGAAAAATAACGTTTGGCTCTGAAGAGGAATCCTAGTTTTTGGGAAGCTGACTTGGCCATGTTTGCTATGTGATTGTACCATTTAAGATTTGATGAAAGGCACACGCTTAAAATAGAGTTATTCGGTGAGGGAAGTAGCGTTTCGTTGTCGAAAGAGATGGTTGGACTAAAGGGCTTGGTTTCCTTCGTGAAAAGGGTAAGCTGCGTTTTCAGGGAATTGAACTGGACCAAATTAGTTGAGCCCCATTCCAGAATCTTCCTGAGATCGCAATCGATGGAGGGGAGCAAGGTGCTCCGAGAGGAATTCGTCGGGGTGAACGTCGGCTGCTTCCCAAAAATTGAGCGGCGATCAAGCGATATGCAAGAAGTTTTCGGTTCGCGTAAAAATCAATGACCGTCGTGGAAGCACGCGACTGGATGTCCACCGAAAGAAAGCGAGACACCAGGCTGCGGAGAGATCAAGGAGCAAGCAGACAGGAATCGTTTCTCTCATGAGATCAGAGAGCCTCAATCCCTTTAATTGCGAACTGCATCGGAAAACATCCGGCGGAGCAAGCTGCGATCGGCCCGCTTCGGACAGTTCTTCATGAAATACGCGCGAGAGCATGTCGAATGCGCCTCTGAACCGGATGAATACATTGAACATGGTTACGGCATCATCGGAAGGAAGATCGAAGAACATGTAGAATCCTCGACGTACGCAATCTATATCGCCGAGACTCAAGACGTACAGCGCAGGAAAATCGTCAATACCATCGTCATCCCATTGTCGGGAGAACCTTAACGCCCGGTACTATGCGACACTGACTTCGTTTATTCAGCGAACGCAGTCACCCTGGCGGGAATCGTGAACAGAGTGGCGATGACCATCTCCAACAACCCTACTCACTTCAAACTGCTCGTGACGGACCAGTGTCGCACTAACGTCGCAGTTGGTAACACGCTCAAGCTGTTGTATGAAGATTTCCTCCATGTAACATGTCTGGCTCACGGGATCCAGCTCTTATGTGAATCGAAAGGAATTAATTCGTTTCCAGTACGAAGAATGTAATGTCGACGAAGAATGTGCAGCTGGCGGTTAATCTAGTGATGTGAAGACCCTCAAGCTCCGCATTGTCGATCCCGAGTTAGGAGAACAGTTCGGAGCTATCTAAATCTTCTCAGAGCTCCCGAAGCACATTGAGAAGCTCGAATCGCGCTCTATATCCCTTGACCAGCAACTGGCGGTGCTTGACTCCATCGAGGAGCAACTGAGTGGACATCTGCATCAGCGTTTCAAATGTGTCTTGCTGAACTATCCCGATTTGCATCAAGTGAGAGCGCTGTCACCCCGAGACTCAAAAATTTTCGGAAGTAACATAGAAAGGTCATTCTCGTTGCTGAAGAACATCCTTAGTGACCGGCGGCATCGCTTATATGAGCTGAAGAAATACCTCTCCAATACAATTCAACTCAGAGCCCTTGTTTGAAAGGTTACTGGCTTTGATCCTTTTGGCGAGGAATTGACACAGAATAGTTCGTGTTCGTGAGTTAATATGAGTTGGCAACCGAAGTCGTATTCTATAAAGTCAGAATGGTTCTGAATCTCTCGCTTCATCCTCCAATTATGGGCTTAAAACGAGGAAAAGGGAATGTCCTTTCCGGATGTCCGCTCTTAATCATGATGTCCTCGCGGACAATGTCCTTTTTCCGACGATAAAATGTCAGATCATATCGCATCTCATTTGAGGCACTATGCCCCAAATGCCTGTATCTGCCTTTCTCGGCTTCTTTTTGATCCGAAATGCCTGTTCCAATTTTTTCGTGCCCAGAGTGCCTTTTTGAGCTTCTGAGGGGCTGAATTCCGAGGATTTCGGGGGAAACTGAGGCTTTAATATTGAGAACGGCGATGAGATGAGGTCGGCGAACCCAGTTTCCAGGAGCACATCTTGCTTTCGACGAGTTACGACGGTCCGCCTGAACGCGGAAAGAAAATTCGTCGGTGTGAAATGCTCGTATCAGATCGGCGTCGATTACTCACCGATGGGAATCCATTTAACCCCATGAATTTCTTACAACACGACACTGATGGACGCTTCAATGCGTTTGTTCCCCTGCCTAGTACGCCTATTTAGCCTGGTTTCGGCGCCGTTTTCGAGAGTTTTCTGTGCCTAAAATTCCGAGCTCTAATAATGAGAGATGAGTCTCACCTGAGCTGGGACACCCTCCCTACAGCTCCTGAGACTCCCGTCTCGCGCTGACAACCAGCGGTGCTTACACAAATACATTCTGCAGCGGACAGTTTCCGAAGAGAGCGCATCGATGAAGAGAAGTTCCTTTTGTCCCTCTCCAAACACGAGCGCACCACCCTCTCTATAGACGACTCTGACTTAAATCGAGGGCGCGAAAGAATATCCGTCGGGACTCGGGACCGACGGGTGGTTGAGTGCTCGACGCGTTTGCAACTTCTCGTGCGAACGTGCACAGCCGCAACGACGCCGCTCCTTCGAGAGGTGGCGTGAGTTCGATTGCTGCTGCCGGCACAATACGGAGGCACTCGATCTTGATCCCCCTGGGTACACTTGCTCTCTGAATCCTCCCTCGGACGCAATGTGAAAACCAGATCCACGAGTGCTGGACCTTGTCTGGGTGATTCCGCCCGGAAAGATCTTTTCGACCGTCTGTCGGACGATGGAATCTCCCGCAGAACCCAGGGGTTCGCCGGGACTCCGCTCGGAAAGGTCTGCCCTAGCATTACGACCGGGAGATTTCGAGGAGGGGGACGCATGGCCCCCTTGGCGTGGCCGCCACTGGGCGCGCCACGGGCTCTGTTTAGAGCTGCGGCTTCTCGGACTATCGCGAATATGTCGTATATCCCATGCACCTTATAGATGGACGAATAGATGGATTCCCTCGAAGAGGCAGTCATCGTGAAACGCGAATTTATTCCGGTGAATTGCTCAAATCTTGTGTGATCAGAGCGTCAACAAGACTGCATCCGACCTCGCTATAACCACAGGACGAGAAAGTGATTCAGCGTCGAAAAAGAACTTCCGAAGAAACTCGGAATCTTCATCGGGTATCTTGTAGGGGCACATATACTGAACTATGGATATTCCGAGGAGTCAACGCATCTTCTCGCTTCTCACGCGTTTCAGATTGACACTAGGAGCTGTCGGGGAGCGAACAATACGCCTCTGAGCGGACTTCGAGCGGCTGAAATGAGCGCTCCCTTCGAGTAAACAATTGAGACGAAGACGGAGCTGATAGATATGATAATGTTCGTAATAACAGCGCTAAACTCTCCGTATCGCTGATGCAGCTCTCTTTTCACATCTTTCTCTCGACAGAATTCCTCTCCTGCTTTGAAGATGATCCGTGACGCGAGATTCCTTCTTCAGATAGGAGCGGACATACGCCGCGACCTCCGATTACCTCTAGCGGTGTGTCGTCCGGTTAGACCCTCCGGCCCACCCCTCCTGCCATGGGTCACGGATACTAGCACAGCATTTGTCTTTTTTTCCCCGGATCCCCTCCACTCATTCCCGCTGTTTTTGAATGCTTCACGAGGGTAAGATCGCCACAAGCGAGCAGCCAGGAATGAGCGCATTGGATTTCGCTACTGAATACAATCATGGGTAGACAGTGAATTAAATAGGACTTCGAAAGCATTAGCGAAACAAGCGGAGGCTGCAGCCACAATCGTCGAGGGAAAAAAGACAGCCCACGTTTGAGTATTTGTATATCGAGCCGAAGCGTTTTTTTGCCTTGATAATTCGAGAATATAGTGAGCTGGATCGGTGTTCAACGGGAGCTGTCTCCCCGAGCCACGAAGACTCGCCTGGCTCTAGGTCATTCCCACAACAGATCTCATTATTGATAGGAGACATTGCAACTGCACCGCGACGTCGATCGCAAGAGTAGGCTGTGTACACATACTGTCAAGATTAGTACCTATAACTATGAGGACCCCGAGAGAACTCCTCGAAAGACATGTCGGTTCGGGAGATGATTCGCGCGGTTTGAACACAGCCCCTCGCTGCCCTTCCCCAGTTTCGCATCGATCGACTGACGCATAGCCAAACCGACGACACGATGCCTTGGTACGCGCTCCCAGCGTCGGATGATGTCACATCGTAAGCTGTAATGGGGCGTGCAGAGAGGAGTGAGCTCGTCTAGTTCATTGAGAGAGGAAGTTGACCACGCACGCTCTTGCGCAAATCGGTGGGATATTCTGCTTCATGAAGACGCGCTTCTTATGCAGCGGCCTCAGCAGTAAACTGGTCAGGTCCGGGTTGCAGGATCCGAGTTGTGCACAAATGAATTTCATATCTAGCAAGAATGATTCATCGCACTGTTCCGCAGAAATTCCAAGCTTGGCCCCCTGGAAGAAGCTCGACGTGAATAGCGTTCGACCATTTCCCTTGGGTAAATTGACCCTCTGTCCAGAAATCGCTCGACTTACGCATGAGTAACAGACTTCATGCCAGTTGCATGACGCCACGAACTTTTCCCGGATGGGATCCGGCGGGAACATTCCGCGCAGAGCCGAGCATCCATTCATGAGCAGTCGCAACTCAGGACACTGCGAGGGCTCTCCGTCTCGATCAGGGTCTATGTCTCCAACGCCGTTCTTCAGCGCAGCTCTTATTTCGGCCTCATTCACGGCTCTGAGCTTCTGGGTGTCCGCCACGAGACTTTGGAGGATCTTCTTCAGAGTTTCAATGTCCTGAGCCACGTTCACTTCTCTCGGGAATTGTGGCCGTTCGTTCGCACCATGTCGGTCAGGAACGCTCTGCCGAGATATTGATAGATTAAATAGCAGCACTACGACGAGTAGAAGTCGACGTGTCGGAAGGAAGAGGCCAAGTCAATTCTGGAACCCTACACAATCAATCGCGCTCAGCTCCTCGGGTTCTCACCTTGACCATAGCGTGGAGTGCGTCCTGAAGGAGGCCTTCTTCTATGATTCGGAGCTTCTCGTATGCGAGCTCCTCATCCCGATTCGGAGGTGCCACCATGACGGGCGCTGGTTCAAGGATGCTGCGTTTTTTGCGCATGGTTGCGAAGCTCATAGCCATGTTCCGGTAGTATTCATCCGTCAGCCATTGTTTGAACTGGTCAGGGGACATTTTCTTGTTCCCGCTGGTTGCATTCGCGTGATCGGAAACTCTGTCATTGACTTCGCTTCGCTTCTGGAACGTGAATTCAGCGGCTCAGCGGACCCTTTCCCAATCGGGGGAAGCTAGATGACCCTTGAAATCCGACCTGGTTCTGAGTCCTAAAAGATCTCACCTTTTTCCTCAGGAGATTATTGACTCCTCTCGCCTGACTTTCGAAGCTGTTGTCGATGGATCGTTTCTTGATCATCTCTTCTTGCGGTGCCTGAAAATTTTCCTGTGAGAGACCTTGATCAGTAAGTGACTTGCACCTTGGAATCTGAGCGTTCGCCACGCGCTGGAGCATCTGGAAGCTTCCCCGCATGCGGAATCATCGCAGAGCATAGCATCATCTCCTAAGCTTTGTTTCTCTCCTGTAGAAAGGTCTGCTGCTCTCAAAAAGATTAGGTCTCTTGTGAAACGTCGAGAAACCACGACAATTTTCCTCAAAAACATACCCTTGTAGAGTAAGGAAATTGCTTATGGCTCCGGTATGCGGCCCGGTGATTCTCTGACGGCGCTGGTCGGATCATCTCGGGCAATGGAGACGCCCACCTGAGCGTATCTTCCTGCGGTACTTGGCTGTACGCTGGAAAGTCGTCTACAATGGAATACGGTTTTTACGAGCTCAAATGGACGACAAGACGTACGACTGCGAATCGAGCCGCCCCTTCTCCCTCCCACATAACTCGCCGTACGCCTCGATTAGTTCACCTTGGTCGTAGGGTGGTCTGATGTCAGTCAAGCGGCGCAATACAATCTCGCGCTGACGGAGGTTCTCGAGCGAATTAGGGTCGCCTCTGCTCTTCTGGGAGATGATATTCGCTAATAACTCTTGCACGCGCCTGGAAGTTAATTCCGCGAGTGAAGCACAATGATAAGTCTGCTCGAGGAAGATTCTCCTCCATATTCGGAAGCTCCTGGACGGATCATTCTCAAATGAGGAGTATTTCTATCATGCGTCCCCCCCCGTGTGTTCTTAGTGGTCATACCGGTAGTACTGCTGCGCGTCCGAGGAGCGGAGTGAATCGCTCATGTAATCATTGTACATATGTAGTTGATCGGAGGGCTTGGTTTCTACCCTCCTCTTCTCCATGGTTGGCAAGGTGAAATCACGATGTCTATTGGAATTCCTCTGAACGGTCTCCAGATCCAGAGCAAAAGCTGCCGAAGCTAAGGCAGCTACCAGGATTGGGACTGTCTTCATATCGGAGACGCTTTAAGGAATTCGCAGAATCTTATCGAGGAGATCACTCCGAGATTGAGGGAATTCGCTCGAAAAGGTCGAACGCTCGCAGACCGACGATATCAGCCTCTCCCAGAGGGAGGTCCACGCAGGGGTGTGGACTGGAACACGCTCGGTTTTCTGCCGACACTCGAGGGATGAGTCTCATATCGCCAGTGCATTCCTACTCACTTTTGTTACCAAGCGAGGATGTCTTCTTCGAAGTAACGTTGGTCTGCGGTCGCTGCGCACTTGAATTAGTCGGGCGCATGCGCACGCTATCCTCCAATGGCGTTCTCTATTTGATGGAATAACCACCAGATTGCGCTCCCGGCGCTGAGGTCCCCCGTCGCATACTACCCAGATCTATTTCCTAAGTATCGGCACAGGTGCAGTTGCGCGAGCGAATCAAAAATCATCGAAGGCGTTCGGAGGGACAGTAGATAACCTCCATCTTTTTCTCCGAACAAGGATTGATAGAGATCTGCTGTGGAGAGCCCTGCATTCAGCTATCGACTCTTCCACCCCGCGGTCGCGCAATGTGAACTGCAGCGGCTGCAGCCTAATGGGAGCTGCTCACAGTTCTGTATTCCCCCAAAGTGGACGGCAAGCTACACACATTGAAGAATCGTTCCTCATTTGGAGTTCACCTTTCAGGGGCATTGGGAGATTCAGGGGCCTGCTTCCATGGGGGGATTGTCATCCTCGAGCCCGCGGATCGAGGATATGACACTTAGTGAATAATACACACATTACTAGAGAGATATTGATCGATGGAACCCGTAATCATACTTCATCGTCCACCACCTGATAACATTGGCGGTTCTTCCGCTATTGCTCGACTGATTTCGAAAGAAGTGTGTTCCTTCCTAATCTCTTTGAAAAATTTTTCTACATCCTTCGGCTGCTACCTAGCGAAGGGCCTCCCTGTTGACTCATCAGAGTGAACACCATTTTTGGCGGGAGATGAGAGTGACATTTATTGATAACATTGGTCAGTTTCCCGGAAGAAAGATTTGAGAGAACCAGGCCATCGAGAGTTTCTAGTTCTTCTTTTCCATCGAGTTTCGGCTTTTCGAGCATGCATGACTCATGTTGCTTACTTATTCAAATCATGGTCAGGTGGTACAGAGGTCGGTGCTACGCTGAGGAGCTTCGGAAGCAGGAAGCGAGCAACATCTCATGCCCCGACGGAGCCTCGTGCATCTTCCACTCGCGCTGCTTCCGGCCCGCCGTGGGTTCAATATGCGGCCCTGTCGAGCCTGAGTAACTCCGCAAATATTAAGTTGAAAAGCAGCTGTACCCCGTTTGATGATTGAGGTTGGGGCGCTCGATTGTTGGTCGAGGAGCTGAACTTGCATGAGATTCTCGGTATAATTCCCTGAAGGACGCTCGAGTCCTAGAACACCCTGCAGTGCAAAATCATAAGCCCGATTCAGCAAGTACTGCAGCAGAGAGGATGTAGGTGTTCTTCTTCGCGAAACCGCGTTTGATGATGGCATCATGAGCAAGTTCTTCTCCCGCTACGCTCTGTCTCTATGAGACGTGTCTATTTAGTCTAGACGAAGACCGTTCGGCGCCGCAAACTTCAGGCGCGAGCCTATGGACGTGCGAGAGTGTCCAGGTGTCTCCATGAAACTCGTACAAGCTACTCCAGTCGAATTCGCATTCTTCCTGGATGCTACCGACAGATCCTTGCAGTATTTGGCCATAGAAATATCGGGTCATTGCGAGTTTTTGCGACCTCTTTCTTGCACTCAGGATATGTCAACTTACAGAAGTCATGGGGAAACTTCGAAACCTACGTTTTGCGCGGAAAAAACACTGCTTTTCGGTGAGAGCCTCAGATCGCAGCCACAAACGAGGGGGAAAGCGAGAGAGAGCCAGACGAGACAACATACCCAGGCTTCTAAGACTTCGCGCCGATACAGATACCCTTTGCGGGAGATAGTCAGCCTACCGCTAACTTCGATGAGAGAATAGCAGGAAAATTGATTCGAAGAGTAGATGTACCTAATCAGAATCTTAATCAATGATATAATCTCCATTCTTCGTTATCGCTTCCGGCCATCGATCGAGCAGTCTGCTCTCGAAGGAAGCCTCCGTCTTGCTAGCAGGAGAGGAGTTCAGGTGCCGACGGACTCCAGGGACACTCTCGGAGGTTTCTCCTCTCGATGAGTTCGGTAGTAGTCCGAGGGAGTGAGATCGGTAGAGTGAGGAGGATGCTTGATCAGCTCCCATCTCCCATCTCCCATCCTAAGTCGAGCAACTTCTCCTCGGTCACACGCGCTGTATGTAACCTGGCATCGCCGTGGTACGGAATCGCGCCTCGGCGGTTTGGACGTTTGTCCTTCAAAGCGGCCTTTAGGCTCTCGAGTTCGCGGCAGGGTGTCAGTATGTCACCGCCGTGATCGTTTCAACACGCGGCGGTAACTCGTGGAGAACGACTGCTTTCACATTCCACCATGTGGACAAGAGAATCTATTGGGGGTACTTCCTGAGGATTAGATCGCATGAACTATTCTGCTTCGTTCTTTTACCAACTGTGTCATTTGGGAATTCTATGGGACTTATTTTAAATAGACGAGAAACTTTGTCGTACACGAATGATAGACTCAACAGAATCTTCATTGGATGCAATGAAACTTTGGCGACGGCTAGAGGTGGAGGTTTCGGGGCTCTCCAGGATCGGCATCTAAAGACGTTGTCGTTCAAGCTCTTTTTCTCATTCCCGGTCACCACACGCTTGAGGAAAAATTCTTCCTCGAAGCGTGCGAAGGATTTTCCCCGGCGTTCAATCGATTGATTTTGTTCATTTCCGTCAGTTTATGGGGGACCCACGCGTCGAGTTCGAACGTGACTTCCTTTTTCGGGTATCGGAAGATCGTGCTCTTGTCTTCTTCAAGCTCCCTCGCAAGTTAAGGAGTCGTGCTGGACGGTTTATCGTTCAATGTGGCAAGGAGACGATTCTCATCGGTTTCTGACGGGCGCCCAGAGCGGGGCTTATCCTTTAGATCGTTGTCCCCGGCTCGGAATCGTCTGAACAGTTTCTTAATCGTTGTCGTACCTGGGACGTCTTCACCGGGGGCAAATTTTAGGTTGCCTAGGGCTCGCTTCGGGTTGCGACCGAGCTTGTTTCGTAGAGCACGGCCTGTCTCACGCGGGTGTCCCTGCCGCACATCGTTGCTCGAGACTTCGTTTCGCGGTCATATGACTAGTTTTGCGTTTCAGCTTAAGGCACAAGTACCAGCGCGCACGTCTCAGCGCGCGAATTCGAAACCATACGAATGCCTTTTTTCCATCCCTACCCTCGTTCCAAGGTACGATCCATCGCTCGCACGCTGACTTCCCTGCAGCGGGCGTAATGGCAGGGAGGTGTCTGTGTGGAACCAGTCAGGAAAAATGTGAATTCGGGTGTAACAAACCGCGGTGGTTTTGCGTGGGTTGACAACACTGAAGACATCGAAAGAGACTCATTTGAGGAAAAGGATGAGCACATCGTCGTCGGAGTCAAACTCCCTCGGGAGTGGCTTGGATGGATAGCGTTACCGGGAGGAGAAACTCGGCGAACATTCAGCTTGACAAATTTCTCGAAAATGTTCAAATCGGGAGCTCGCAAACAAGGCGACGAACCGCATGTCAGACCCATTCTCATATGCGCGGGACGAATGGGCGGATGAAGATTTTTCCTGAGGAGTCACTCAACAAACTCGATTCGCGCAATCTCAAGGCATTCTCAAATCCTCGGATTCGCCAGAAACGGTGGCTCGAATCCCAATTCTGCCGAGCTCATCCGGAAGGAGGACTTCTTCCGCCCAAAACGTATATCTTGAACTGTTTCCATGATTCCATGGACTGATTGTGAGATATCGTCAATGCAATATGGAGGTCGCGAAATTCCGCAAGTACCCAATATACATATATGTAGACACATACGGCGTTGAGTTAGGAATCCAGTTTGGCGCAAATTGGTGGATTCACGCGTGGAGTTGCGAACTGCGGGGCAGCTCAGGGCGGGGGGCTGACCGACGGGGCACCGTTGAACGTTCCTCGTAAGTGGGACGTGCGCGGGTATGCGGGAACGACAATATCAACGCGGGAACGGTGTTCGATCTCGAAGCTGAAGGAAGCATCAGTACAAGCGTGTCGTCGCTTCCAACTTTCATAAGATCGAGCCGTGGTCGGGATGAATTGTGCTTCGAAGGGCTCATGTATGTATTTGACAAGGTTAGCTCGAATCGTAGGGAGGGTTCCTGGCGTTGCATGTTCAAGAAACTTGTAAGATCCGTTTGCCCCGAATCATCGCTACCAATGAGGTCAGTTTTGTCCGTCGATCTCATAGCGATTCTTTGGACGCGGCTGCCATGGAGGTTGCGAACAGAGGGAAAGCATGAAACGATCGGCTGCGAACCCAAGAAACTCCAGCTTATGTCATAAACCACATCCGAAGGTGAGCCTCGCTCGCCAACCAGATTAAATTTGCGCAAGTGCACCGACTCTTCCCGCTGACCGCAGTCTCATCGTCATCCCTGATGATTGTGCGGTATACGACCCCGAACCCGGATTATCGGAGCGTTTTCTGATTGGAGATTCGGGCTTCGAAGGGCGGAATCCCCAGTCGGGGGCGGAATTCTGGTCTTTTGTCGTGAGTCTGCCTCGAGCTGGATCGGGCTCGTCAACAAGATCTATCTTGTTTCCCCGAATATACACCCTGGCTTATACCGATTTGCAGGCTAAACGGAAAAAAAGCTCAAGAACTTTATTTCGGGCTTGAGTTCATTTCAACTTATGAGACGAATCGATAGTTCGATAATGAGCAGAGCTGTGCGCCGCGCCGAGCATCGCAAGTCTATGACGCCGCGCGCCGCGTTGTGGGTACGGCGCACAGCACTGATAATAATGAACGACGACGATCGTCAAGCGTCTGCGCGAGCTCACAAGCAGTTGATTCCCTAGAATAGTGCACTATGCACTCCGGAAACAGGAGCCTGCTGCGACAGACAAAATCGAAAGAAATTCGGTGATTTTGGAAATTATTGCACGTTCACGGAGCACGATTGTAGAACCAATTTGAAATTACGGCCCCGGAACTTTTTCACGAAACCAAACCAAGTTACCTGGAGTTAGCAGTCATGAGGTCAAGAACGGTGGTATCCATTCAAAGGTGATGAGGGTTTCTCGGCGAATGTTCAACGCTGTCGAGCCATTCAATCGCTTCTCTTTAATCGAGCTCCAAAGATGATTCTTGAACAATCTCAGAAACTTAGAACGCTGAAGGTGCGTTCAGCTGTCGAGCTCGTCACCGGTAGGGGGCATATGTAAATCCGGAGCAGCCTGGAGATTTCCGGATTGTCGGCGCCGAGCATTTGTTAAGAGCTTCCGAGGCGCTTCCCAGCTTTTCTGCGGTCCGCACTTCCCTGCCTTTAAACGTTCATGAGTCTCACTCCGCTTTCAAATCACAAAACTGTCCGGTGTGCACGAATCTCAAATCACGGAGCTGAATTTGCAGTGCCTCTCCCCTGCAATCTGCGAAGATCGAGTCGACTCCTTGAATAAG
Organism: Galendromus occidentalis; assembly: GCF_000255335.2. Lineage (NCBI taxonomy): Eukaryota > Metazoa > Arthropoda > Arachnida > Mesostigmata > Phytoseiidae > Galendromus > Galendromus occidentalis. Next base: position 100,462 of record NW_003803820.1, read on the forward strand.
TAGTTTATTCTGCGGTTCAGGGAGGGCGATCCTCACCGCTGTGGGAATTAGACCTCGATTCCCGTCGCCGAACACGAGGATCCGATTTTTACGGAGACTTCTGCGAATGGAGCATCAGCATCCTTCCTGCGCTCTCGCAGGTCAGTTAAACGAAGTCTATGGAGCAACCATCTACAGAATCCGCGACTCGATAGGCGATCCTCGGATTTGGGTGTCTATGGACGTAACTTGGGTGGACATCAGATAATTCTTGAAGATGTTTCACATCACAAGCGTCGCACACGGCGCGGCGTCCCAGAGTTTGTGGAGAGATGGAGAAGCTCTTTCCGGGGGTCGACTCGCTCCTGGCAAAGGCGAAGGAGGCTTTCCTCTAACCTTCTTTACGTATTCAGCGTTTCAAGGGGATTGCCCCGGTCCTCGCACTCCTCCAACAGCCTGTCGTCACTCGATGGGGAGCATGGCTGGATGCTACATGTTACCACGCCGATCATTTCGGGAGGATCGGAGCAGACCTGCAGACTTTCGGAAACGACGAGGCAGTATCGATATCAAAGTGCAGAGATATGCTGTCAAGCCCGCGCTTGAAACAGCATTTGATCGCCTCATCCTGCAACTACAGAACCATACCGGGGGCGATCAAAAAACTCGTATGCTCACAACAGAGCATGTAAACAGCATTCGGTATTCTCGAAGAGATCAAAGCTTGTATCCAGGCTCCAGCCGGACCCAAAGCGGTCCAGATGAGGGGAGAACTCGACATGGCGATTCGCAAAAATTAAGGTCATCGCATTTCCGGAAAATTTTCGTTGCTTCTCCGAGGTGAAGGAGGTTTGACAAGTCTGAATAACCTGACCGTGGCCGACTTCAGATCGTTTCGGACCGCAGGGGCTACATGACGACCGAGAATGCGACATGTCACACTGTAGCTCTCTGCAATTTATTTCAGTATTCTAGGAATGAATGCCCCTCGTCAAAGCTATCGATGTCTTCTCTGCCTCTTTCCAGTGCCTTTGGTTGTCGTTCTCGGTGCTTTCTCGCTTTGCTCGCTTTCTCGAGTTTTGAGTGCCATAATTTCTCAACTCTATGATCATATATAAGAAGTGAATTTGACACAGCGGGGTGAAGTGACGCCGTGTGGTGCGGACGTGTCAGGTGCTTCTTCCTTCTCCTCAGTCTCTCGCATGGAACACCCGTGAGAATGTGAAGATTGGTAGTACATGCGAACATGTTTTTCGCTCCTTTCCATGTGGGTAATTTCCTTCCATGCGGAACCCGCCGAGGGACCGGGGGAGTTGAAGACTAGGTTAGTACTCGACCGATTCAGACGATCAATGTCGCGAAGAACGGGGCTCGTTCTGAGCTTCTGGGCAGAGTGAGAACCTCCAGAATCGGCTCAGAATTGGCTGAACTCTGCCCCCGGAGTGACCGTTCGAATTAGACGAGATCTCCCTGTTCACTCGTTTCAAGTTTCAAGGGTAACACGTAAATAAATAACATAAGTAACACACAACGCACAAGGCTTGCCTGTGAGCAGACTGAGAGTAGCTTCTTTATTTTCTCTTACATAGAGAAGCTATCGGCTACGCTCCCCCCCCTGAGAAGCTTTCCCTCCTGTTGCAGTATTTGATGACGTTGGGTAAAGCAGCAGTTTTTGACGAGGTCCCGTCGGAGTATGAGACTCGTTTCGGCACGGAGATGATAAGTTATCTCGTTGCAGCTTCCTCCGACTCGCGGCATTGCGAGTTGTGTGTGCCATGTCGACTGCGACAGTAACACACCCGGCAGACTGAGTGAGAGGAGCTCCTTCATTTTTTCATCTCATATAGAGAAGCCATCGGCTACAACATATAGCCTTTGAAACTCCACAAAAAATGTCTTTTTGTTATCAGCGATCCAATTAGTACCATCAAGTCCGGCTCCTCGAGTCATCGAAAGTGACTGTCTACTTATCAGATATCTGGGAGGACTGTGAGATACGGAGGACTCCGTCTCATGGGGCCGCCTCGGGACCGTTAGTCCGACTAACCGGAGCGATTTCGACGAAGGAACCTGATTCGGGGATCCGGATCCCGGTCCCATTGAGCGGAGGGTCCGATTCTTCGGTGGTCCCAATAAGCGGAGTTCACTGCCGGAAGAAGTGGGAACTTCCGAGAGGAGACCGGAACGAGCCTTGCGAGGTTTTTCCGCTTTGGGGTTTTCTCTCATGGCAGGGGCTTCGCGTCATGCAAGGCATCAGGGTAGGGCTGACGAGGGATATTCCGCCAGTCGCGGTTCCCGAATGCACTGCGATCATATATACGAGTGAAGGGTTGATCAAGCGACTTCGGCTTCCGCTCAAGTCTCGACTCATCTAGCAGAAGTAAAATACTCGAATCAGCCCCCCAACCTTCGGATGATCCTCTGAACGGTTCGTTTTTCAGCACATGAGCTTATTGGCAGAATTCATCGAGCACTCCATTCGTTCGCCTTTGGCTGCTGTCACTTCCACCTCATTCGTCAATCGTGTCTTCTCTATCTGCCTCATTCGCTGCCATCCCGTCAGGCCCGAGAGAATAGAAATCGCGTTCCTTCTTTGTGACTACTTTGGCGTAGCGAATCCGACTCGATCGGCCGCTCTCTTCTTCATCACCACATCTATCACTTTCATAGACCATCTTACTGTCTTCACATCAGTGAAGCCGCGGACGACGTCGGCGGCAACGCTCTTGCCGCTGTCGCCGCCGTCTCCACCACCGGACAAGCCGACGCGAACACCTGAACTTCGAAATCGTCCGCCAGTCTCGTCACACGCGCTGAGCAAATTATTGTTATCCCATTTGCCACCTCCATGAAATCTGCGCTAGAAACCGCAGGAGAAAGCTCATCCAAAACTAAGCATTTCTGCGACCGCGCTGTCCCCTATAGGAGTCAGCGATCACTCGATGGCCCAACGTAGATGAAACTTGGGAGAACGATCAGCTGCCATAAACGCCTTTTTCATTCGATCGAAAAGCCGGTGCCGAGACCCCAACGCTGAACAATAACTCAGCGCATGACAATATTTTTTGAGCTCGACGACTTGAGGAGAGAGGTTCACAGAGTGACCCTGCTACTATGAGCCTGGTGTGGACTTCCGAGCATAAGGAACGAAATCATTCCCGCTTGGTGCGCCAAAGACACCCATGCCAAGTAATATGGGGAACTCGGTTACCCTTCAGTCCCGCATATGAGGGCATTTCTATTTCCGAGAGGCAATATCCCATGCCGGAAGGCAACTTCTGTCCCGAGGGCACCAGAATCAAAGAAGCAAGATACCGAAGCGCCAGGTATCTCAGACGAGCGAAAGCTTCACGATTGGCATGGCCTTCATCCTCGGTTCTTGTCCGACAGTGGTCAGAGCGAATGGGGAAAGGACGCATGCAATGGAGACAGCATCATTTTTTTCTATTCTTTTGTCCGTTTTCTGCAAGCAAGCCAGAGGAAGTTCGCTCTCGACGCTCCAGAGGGCCAACAACCGATTTGACCGTGGTCTTCGCCGTCGTCTTTGCATGAGATATGGAAAGTAAAAAAATTGAGAAAGTTTCTTGTTCCCGGAGTTTTTCAAGCTTCATACCGTCTCAGATGCCCGACTGGAGAGAGGTCAGGTCGGATGAAAATTGGCTAATCATGTCGTCGTGAGGCGATCTCAACCCCACTGGGAGGAGAGTAGGCACCCGTTTGGCTCAGGCTGCTAACTTCAAACCGACTCAAACCGATTCCAGTGGGACTCTGGCGCACATACGCCTTTTCCAGAGCTCCGTCGATTTATCAAAAGTTCACCTTCATTCGTGCTATACTAGGAATGGAGGACGATTCGTTCAAGAGCGGATGCTCTTCCGATTTATCTCCCTCGTCATTTACACTATGCTGAGCCATCCCTTTAATTTATTCATGAATTGGGCTACCTGATGAACTTTTCGGTAGTATTCTCAGATCATGCGTTCATAGTGTAGTTTTTCGCGACGCTTTGAAGGAATTCGATAGACGTGCGATCGTGGAAACAATTCACCAATCGACGCAGCCTTTCGTCGGCTTCGACGTACTTCCTTCGTTTTCTCTCCGGCGAATGCCCGCCAATGAACCGGGCGTAACGCATATCACGATGGTGCTGAACTTTCCTGAACCCATCAATTAGTCTCCATAGGATCGGGTGATCCACTCCAAACTCTGTTTGGAGTCTTCCATGCGCCGCCTCCGCGAAGTTGTTTGTGCGGGAATCGTTGCTGAGAGTTGAAGGCAGACTGACCATGTCTTTACACTGAACGAGGGTCGACGACGTACAACGTTCCCATCAGGCAGGGTGTGGAGCAGAGATCCCACGTAGAAGTCTTCGAAATACTTGAGCGCGGGCATCAATTCTTCCGGCAGATACACGGTGAGATCTGCGATGACATTGTCAAGAGAATCAGGGGGGACAAAAGCGATATGTCAGTCGCGCATAATGTCGGGGTCCCAATTATCGAATAAACAGGTTTTATTAAGTTATGTGAATGTCATGTCACCCATCGTCTTTTGCACTTTATTGAGTGCGTGAAAAAATCATCAAAACCCTCCCGGGAGATTCTACGGAAATGCGCGCATCAAATGAAAGAGACCTCTGAAGACTGCGACTTGTAGGGGGAGGCGCGAAAAAACCCCGCTCAACTTCAATCTCCCGCGCGGGAACCATGGAGCCGCGCGACCGCGGACGTTTTGAATCATCAAGAGATTCATGGCTGGAGTCGAAGGACTGGATCATGCGATTCGATAGAAGTTCTCGCCGCTTCTCCGAGTTCAGAGAGCTCTCAAAAATTGTCGTCCCCCGCGACATGAGGGGGAATATTTTTCATTTGTGCCTCCGTCTGACTCCACGTTGAGCAGTACTTGCTAATCAGAGTCCTTCCTCTGTCAAAGGGGATTACATCTGCCGTCTGTGATCGTTGTGGAGAGCCGGTGACGTTCCGTTCTCGGCTCATCGTTCCAGGTATGACTATGAGAGAAACAGTTCCCGAATCGGTTTCCATTTGAATTTTTCTTATTGGTGGTTGATCGGATCAAATCTATGAAGCGCTCGAAACGAAGAGACAAGAGGGGCAAAGCAACTCCTCGCAATACTCGCAACTTAGGAGACGGAAATCCCCGTGCTGCTCGCAGGTCTCGAGACTTGCCATCGCCGGCTCATGAAAGATTCGAATGAGTCATAGCACATACAGCGCACTTCATTATGAAATACCAGTTCTCCGCTCTGGTCACAGATCGGTCGGCAGGAGAAGTAGACATCATGCGGCTGTATGACTTTGGTCGTGAGACTCGGAAGATACGCACGTTTTCAGCTCGCAGATTCGCGTTGGGACCTCCACCGGTCCACGAATCGAGAAGCGAGACGTTCTGTGCTCCTCCGCAATCATTTAGGAACACATCGTTAAAACACTGTTCCATGATTCATGATCTTCGATGTGAGTTTCCTCGGACGCAACGAGGAAACAGCAATATTGGGACAAGCGGACAGCACCTCCTGCACACGTACGCGAGCTCTCGGTCCGAAGGTGTCCGTAGACTCCTGGAAGACGATGAATATCTTCTCGCCAAGAAGACCCGCTTTGGAGGGAAGAATTTGAACCGAGTATCAGCGGGATACCGCGTCCATAGAGACACGCTCCGGACCTCGACGATTCTCTCGCCTTTGGCTACCTCGGTGCGAGATCATAGAGGAGATCGTTATATTCGTTATTGCTCTGATCGCAGTTCCACAGAATCAGGCAAGTTCGAGGCTGTCGTTGACTCATTCAATTGACGGAAAGCCGCTGCAGTTTGCTGAATATTGAAGCGGCGCTGCTGTCGATGGGCCTTGGCGATCCAGGATTATGATTTTGAAGTGGTACACCGAAGAGGGAAAGATAATGGCAATGCAGATGCTCTATCTCGTTTGACCATCGCGCCAATCCAAGTCGATCAGGTCCTGCAAGAGCAAGCCAGTAACCCTGGACTCCGCCGTCTGATGGAGCAAGTCCAACAAGGGACGTCGCCGGCTGGGTACACCGTTCAGAACGGGTTACTCTATCGGAATGGCCGACTATGGGTCCCCGGCTCCTTGAGTGAGGACATAATCAAATTGTGCCATGAGGATGGTATGACTGGTCATCCGGGGGTGCGGCGGACTGAGCGTCGTGTCCGTGAGAGATTCGATCTCGGTCGGGACTTCCATCGCCGTGTTCGGCAATATGTCAGGGATTGTGTGGTTTGTCAAAGGCGTAAGCCCCCTCAACCAAAGGTTGGTGATATGCAGCCCGTTGGGCCACCCGAAAGGCCTTTTGAAAAGGTCGGCCTTGACTTCGCTGGCCCGTTTAATGTCCCTGGGCATCAGCCGGTTTACATTTTGGCAGCCGTTGACTATTGTACGCGCTTCGTGCACCTCTTCGCTGCGGGGCGGATCTCAGCTCCGTTTGTGGTGCGATCCCTCGAGACTATGAGCGCTTCTCTGGGGCGTATCGGGACGATCGTCACTGACAATGCGTCGTGCTTCCGAGGGTCGTTGTTGGCTGATTATTTGCGGAGGGTTGGTACTTCGCATATCCGTACGGCCGTGGGTCATCCTCAGTGTAATGGTCTTGCGGAGAGAACCATACGGACGTTGACGGATCGCTTGGGTGCTCTTGTGCTGGAGGGCTTCACGGCCCTACGAGAGGTGATTCCGAAGATAGCATTCTCCCTGAATACCACCGTGAATGAATCGCTACGAGAAACACCATTTGAGATGTTATCCGGGTTTCCGGCGGTCCTTCCTGGCGAACCCCCACGGGTCTCACAGGGACGTCGCTCCGTACAGCAAGTGCGGGAGGAAGGCTATCGGAATCTTCTGAAGGCTCAAGAGCGGATGAAAAGTCAGTATGACGCCTCGAGGGTAAGACCTGCGCGGTTCTGTGGTGGTCAGAAGGTACTGGTTCGGATCGTCAAGGTGAGACGTGGTCTGTCCAAGAAGTTACACCCACGTCTTGTGGGACCTTGGGTGGTGTCACGTAGGATTGCCCATTCTACCTATGAAGTGCGAGATCGGTCTAATCGAACGCGGATCCTGAATGCTAAAGATCTGAGACCCTTCGAACGAGGACGTTCTAAAGCAGTAGCGAGGCCGATTGAAGCGGCGCTGCTGTCGCCGAGTCATCCTCTAAAAAATTGCTCGGGTTCAGAATAAATCAGTCCATCACCACCGGTCTTCGTTATTCCGCTACAATATCTGCTTCATCATGCATCGCTCTCCGACCAAAGAGAAAATACGCATATCTCTGCAGAGAGTTCCTTTGGAGCTCCGACTGATGAGCTCCTCTTTCGGCTTTTTCAGATCGACGGCCTCCTTTATCCATCGTCGCACGTGGGCTCCTGTAAATTGAAAGTTTTCGCGGCGTGCCGCTCTGAACTCAAATCTACGCATTCCCTGGTCATTTTGTGCTTCTCTCTTTCACATCTTCCGTCCCGTGGTGCGTTCGGATCAGGAAGAGATCGGTACGACTGACTCGGAAATCTTTCAAAGTCTTCGTTTCGCCTCTCATGATCGCGTACGAATTTAGTATGGCTTTGAGCCTTGAATCCGTGATTCGTGAGATTTGACGATGCGGGATGCAACGAGTCTCGATTCTTCCTTTTCTGCGATGGATCGGAGTGAGTACTGGCTTACTAAGCGAGTACTGCCAGGATCGTCCGAGTGAGTAGTAACAAGTGGTATCATACAGCGGAGACGGAGATAGTTTTTAGTGGGGGGAAGAGCCCGAGATTTCCTTCACATAGCCAAGGATTTGCTTTCGAACTTGATAATTATGTTCGACGATGAGCGATTTGTAGGAAGATTAAGGCCGATTGAATATACCTCCCGCGTTCATCCGATGATAAGGCCGGTCTTATATTCTTCCAGCTGCCTGAAAACGCTCATGGGCCTATATTGGGGACTCGTATATATTATACTAGCGGAGCCCGTCGCCGCTTCGCGGCTGTGTTCCTCTTTTTGGATTGCGTAGCACGGAGAACGTTCCCCTTTCAAAGTTGTTCATTTAAGAGCTCTCATTCATAGAAACTGATTTATTCGAATGCTTCTCGCTCTCGAATAATTTTCAATGACACCGCAGTATACATCTCCGTCGATATAGAGGATAACCATCGGCTCCTGTGATCGTTTCGATTTGTAAATTTCTCGGATATCGCTTCGTGCACTTACCATCCTTCATGCACGGAGAGTTATTATTCATCGCGCCGCAAGGTCCATGAACCATATTCTTAGTTATAATTTCAAACAATCCCGGATCAGCATTCTTGTCGGGGATCTCGGCGGAAATGATGTCATCGATTCTATTTGGAGTTATTTTGACGAAGAGCCATATTAATATGTGCGCATGGGTTAGGCCTCTCTTCTGCCATTCGACGGAATACATCCAACATCGAGTCTCGCCGAATATATGCTATTTCGTGATGCATTCGATCATTCCTCTCAGTTTCTGTTTGAAAACTCGCGCAATAATATCATGACGATCCACCGATGTTTGACCCGATTTCAAAAGAGCTTTCACTTCGTCCCAAGTCGGGCTGCATGTAAATGTGATGAATAAATCCGGACGACCGTAGTAACGAACATATGTTAGAGCATCTTGAGCACATTCATGCATATGTCTGGGGCTCCCGGTAAACGTCGCAGGAAGGATAACAGCGTTACCGAGGTCGTTGGGGTTGATATTGGCATCCGTGCTTATCGCATCCCGTAAATGTATGTATTGATCAGCTCGCAATTTGGTTTGATTCAATCGGATGTATAGGAGACGTTCTGTCTCAATCTGCGCATACATATCCACAACGTACTGATGAAATAGTTGTCGACATCTCAAGATATGATTGTCCGAATCGTCTCTCATCATCAATCGATACGAATAATAGTTCATTGCGCTGACTTTTTTGTCGGTCTCAATGTCTGAAAATGGCTCCCTCATACGAATATTAAAATGATAGCCATCCTCCCCTTGCCAGAAAAGGATCGGATACTGCAAAGCATCGTATGATCGATGAGTCTCACTCACACGTTTCAAGACGCCGCTTTTCCTATGTAATACGATATCCCGCGAATCGAAATTTTCCCCCACAATGACAATGGCTACTGTTACGACTCTCCGACTCTCTGGCTCTCTTCCAATTAGGACTCGTATCTTTCGCACTGGATGCCGGAATCTGAGGGTCGGTTTGCCACTGATACTCGTCGTGTCCGGCTTCTTTCGTGTCTCTCTGGCAAGTTGTCTTAACGTCGCCTCGGCGCCGCGAGGCGACCAACGCCCGACGTGCACCGAGCACGACATCCCATCAGCGACAACCTCCCCCGACTCGGCCTCGTTTATTCAGACGTATACTCGAACGGCTGTTCGCCACAGCTACTTCGTCAATCGAAGGTGCATTGTATCGACCTCTGTGCTCGCCGACAGGAACTTTGTCGGCTTAGATGCCAATCACGTACTCATCTGTGTGGAACCAAAAACTCGCGTTTCCCGGTATTGCCCTGAGCGCTAAAGAGCGCCCGCTAGTGCTCTCTTTCTTCCAGAATCGGAGGACGACGATGTGAGGGAACAGGGAAAATTGGCATTTCCCGGAATTAGGAGGATCCTCGTCGTGTTTTGCCTGGCCTAAAACCTATTCGGATTCGGTGTCGACATTCTTGCCGAATTTCATGCCGATACTATGGGTCGTTTAGGAATGCATAGAGGACATACATACAGAAGCCATCTCTCTTTTATATGTATAGATTGGGTGATTGCGAAACTTCCGAGCCTAACTTCTCCCATGTGAAATCTAGCGAACAGGCAGTGAATGACAACACTGAGTTTGATCGCGACTTCTATATTCAATCCAACTTCTCTCCACCGTTCAGGTAGATTCCCGATGCCCCTCTCATAGAAATCCGCGGTCTTGCTGGTGAAGTAAATATCCAAGCGCTCCCGAAACTCAACCTCGGAAACTCTTGCCCTTGAGCGAGTTTCGAAGCGAACGAAATAGATGGAAATCCGAGGGAGCTAGGTCTGGTGGGTATGGAGGATGTTCTAGAATCTCCCAGCCTAAATCCCGAAGCTTCGTCGATGTCAGGCGGGCCGTGTGCGGTCGCGCATTATCGTGGTGGAATACCACACCACGGCGGCTCACGAGACTCGGCCGTTTCTTGTTGAGCGCGGCTTCAAGGCGACTGAGCTGTTCACAACACATCTCGGCGTTTATTGCTGTACCTTGAGGGAGCAGCTCATAGTGGACTACCCCTTGGCAATCCCACCAGATGCTGAGGAGTATTTTCATGGGATGGAGTCCCGCCTCCGGAACTGGTCTTGCTTAAGCGCCCGGAGCTCTCCAGGATCTGCTCCTGGAGACATTTTCATAGAGGATCCACTTCTCGTCCCCGGTGACGACACGGTCCAGGGAGGGCGCTTGCTCGAGTCTTTCCAGGAGGGATTTCGCCGCGTTAAGGGATTTCGCCGCATGTCGCATGTGCATCCTTTCGTCGTTCATATTGGCTGGTCGTGGATAGCGAATCACGAGGCTTATGTCAGCAGCTTACCTATCCGAATACGAGAGGGATTTCACTTCGCCTCAATAATTGTTGCGAATCCCGCTGACCAATCACCCTCCCCACGGCCGATCGTGTTTTCGAATTCAAAATTTCAGCATTCGGATGCTCAACGGATAAATCGCTGGGCGCCGAAATATCGATCGAATGCTATTAACCAATATTATGACTGTACGAAGTCACTGTCAAGCGTCATGTAAGCCATTCAAACAGAAGCGCTTCTAGGTCATTCCGAAATCTCGACGTCGTCATCTTCCGGTATATCCTCGAAGATCTGCATGCCCTAGATGACCGAGTGAAGTCTTCGCAGAGGATTATTTCGCCAGATCGTTCGTGTTTCGCCACGAAGGTTTCTTGAAAAGAGCAGGCCTTGTTGAGGTAGCCGGCTCTCAGAGCATTGGAAACGCAAGCGTCGCAAGATTTCCCTCCAGGAATTTCTCGCCCAGGACACGGTTTCGCTGAGGGACTCGACAAAGTTGCCGCGTTTGTTCTTCTGCATCCTGTGTTCGACGTATTCTTTCAGCTCATGCCGAATGTAGTCCTTGAAAGGCTTATCTATAGCAAGGTCGAGCGGTTTGAGGTATCCGGTCATACCTGCTGGGATCAATATTTGATCAACTGCCCTCTTGGCAAGGGAGCTCTTCATTTCTTCCGCTTTATGGGTACTGGCGGAGTCCCATAGAATGAGTCCCCGCTTCCCGTTTCGCGAAACTTGTGGTAGCATGCGATCCACCCATTTGCGTATCACCGCTCGTGTGCACCAAGCTTTTTCCGTTTCCAAAACGTAGACACCGGAAAAGCGTTTCAGGTCCTCCTTTTTCCCTTGGCAATGATCAAGGGAGTACGTCTGTCCTTCTGGTGGTACACTGAGGCCCTTGACCAAGAAAGACAGCTATTTCATCCATCGCGACTACATCTGATGATTCGTGATGATACCGAGACAGACCAATCCCGTCAACGAAGGATTTGAAGGCCTGGGCGCGTTTGATGATTTGGTGATCCTCCGCTTCGAACAACGTGGTCGATCGCCTCAGGGAGAGCTCCTTCCGTTTCATAAAGTCGTTGAGGCAGTGGTTCGAAGCCTCGAAGCCCTCAGTACAGATCAAGAACTCGGGTGCGTATTCCAGCGCGAGAGCTCGAACGTCTGCCCGATTTACCACCAAACTCGAGGCTCTCCGGAAAAGAATCCAATCCAGAATAGAGGCTTCTAGCTCTGGATAGTGGCGTTCGATCAAACGGTCGAGCTTGTCTCTGTTCCTTCGCCACTTCCGTACCGTGCGTGGATATATATACATCTCTTCACGAAACTTCGCAAGGTCATGTGTCTCAGACTGCTACACTATCATCTTCTTGTATTCCACCGGAAAACTCTTCACGGCCATCCTCCATGAATTTCATGCGAAAGCACTGAGGTTCCAAGGTTATTTCGGCCGAGGATAAAAATATGCTGCGCGTTCACTTGATTCTCACAGAGCGTCTGCTCTAGCGTGTTTTGTAGAGAGATTCCGCATGAAGTGCATTTCTGGAGCTTTGTGGAGACGCGACACAAGGGAGTTCTTTAAAAACACAGCTCCTCGCGTTTCGAGGTTCATCGTCCTGAAGCAACGGCCAGAATAAAAAAGGAACTTACGCATGATCCTCTTTAGAGTTTTCAGAATGAAGAAGCCGAGAAGAACTCTTGATCCGACGACTGCTGTGTGCGCTCGCTTATCTCCACGAAGGTGTCTTTCCTGCAATGCAGGCACCTCACGGAGTACGTCGATTTGCCCCTCGCTGTGCCTTCCACCACCAACTCTCGTCCGACCCTCACTGGGAATAGTTTTGCAGTTGCAATTAGCAGCCGACTCGAGAAACTTGAAAAACTTACAATTCCCGAGTTTGTGAGTTTAGCGATACTCTCTGAATAGTTTAAAATTCGGTACTCACTTGCTTCGAGGCGGTTCTGCCGCGCGATGATCCTGTTTAGCTGTCCCGTTCTCGACAACTTGATCACCCGACTGTCTGTGATTGATTCCGGGTTAGATTCCACGTCGCTAAGGTCGGGGAGAGCGACTGAAAGCAAGAAATGTCGATCAGCAAGGAACGAAATTGATGAAATTGATCTGGTATGAGCATCACCCGGATATGAGAAGGGTACTCCATTGTGGGCACTTACCGGGTGCCTCATGAGAACTTGATCGCCTTTCGGTCTCGTCTTCGATCTGGCAGAAGCGCTTTATCGCAACAGAGTCGATGAATTCGAGCTGCATGAGCTGGTGGAGTATTCTAGCCGTGTCGCTCTCGAGGATTTCGAATAACATGAGGCATTCGAGGCCGGCAAGCCGAGCAACGAACTTCAGCGCAAATGCTTCGAGGTCCTAGCTTACCCCTGGGTCGGGAATGGTGTCTTCCGGTCTGAGATTGTTCAGACACAGCCGCACCACATTGCTGACTGTTTTCTCTTCGCTCTCCGGCTTCATCATGAACGAAAACAGTATGCACGCAAGCTCTCTGGATTCGAAGACCGAAACCCCACAGCACTCCCGGGGGTCTGCAAGAAGGGGGCGTGTCCTTCCATGCTGCTCCGTCAGCGCGGGATACCGTCCCTGCAAACAATGAGTACATCAGAACTGTGTTATCAGTAATAAAAACAGCGGCTCGTCTAGTCTGAGGAATTGTTCTCGATTCGGATTTTTTAATAACCATTCTCGTGAAATTCATTCATTACGTCCGTACCTGTTACGGCGCAGAGTCGAGTCGTAGCTATTTGCATCAGCTCCCGGCCTTTTTTCAAGTCCGACGATCTCCGAGCCGGTGCAACGTATTCTTTCTCGCAACAATTCGAATGGTTCTGGACATGCAGCAGTGTGAAACTCCATCAGTGTCGAGCTTCGTCGTCTTCTCTAGATGGAATGCCATAATCGCTCCACCGATACGGTCATGGCGGGCAGATTCGTAGTGGAGCTGCGCGATACCTCCAACAGATCTCGATTCGAGCGATATCTTGGTAATTCATCGGAAAAATAATTTTGTCCACCGAAATAAATATTGAAGCAATAAATTTTTGGCCTCTAAGCGTTGCTTCAATTTATGATCCGGTAGGCTCGTTGATTCTCTTACTGCTTCGCGGTAAATATGTAATCCAGCAGATGTGGAATGCGGAAGTTCGATGGGACCATCCCGTCTCGGGCCAGCTGCGCGAAGACTTCCCAACCAGGTCGGCCGAGATCCGCGACCTCTCGGAAGCTCGAATTCCTCGCGTCTGCGGTGATCCGAAGCGCGAGATCTTTTCGAATCAGCTCCACATTTTCGGCTATGCAAGCGAACGATGCTATGCGGCTGTAACTTTCCTCCAGTCTTTGTACTCTGATGGAGGCAGCAGCTCCGCTTCTGTAATTTCCAAGTCAAATATTGCACCGAAAGAGAAAGTCACCCTGCCGCGCCTCGAACTCATCGCTGCCCTCACGGCGAGACTTCGAAGATTCGTCGTCGACCGCCTCAGAGTGGAGATAGACGAAGTCGTTCATTACATGACTCCGCCGTCGCCCATCTTTGGTGCGTTTCCGGAGGAGCGAGGCGGAACACATTCGTAAGTAATCGCGCGCTCGAAATCAGAAAGCTCTTCTCACCCGATGAATGAGATCATGTTCCTGGTGAACACAATGTCGCCGCTGACATGGGTCCCCGGGGAAACACAGTAAACGAACTCATCGCGTCCCCGACTAGGGGGTAATGTTTTTTTTGGCTTTCCTATGGAGAGGAACAACGTCCAATGGAATGGCTACGACTCAATTGTCGCGACTCCGACTCCGTTGGAGGGAAACCTCGCCAGGTCGTTGCTACAAGCTAGCCACCGGTCGGCTGGCGCGACACGCAGCGATCAACGACCTCCTGACCCGGGCTCTCCGACAGGCGGGCATCCCATGCACCAAGGAGCCGCGACATCTTTCACCGAATGACGCACTCCGCCCGGACGGGATGACTCTGGAGCCGTGGTCACGCGGCAAACGTCTGATTAGGGATGTCACGGTCAAGGATTCGTTTGCACCAAGTTATCGCGGTGTGGCTCACAACGTTCGTGCGGTGGCCCTCAGGGGGGAGGGAGAAAAAAGGGCCAAAAACACGTCTCTGCTCAACGAATTCATCCTGGTGGTCGAGTCTACGGGTGTCTGGGGTAGCGAGGCCCTAGAACTTGTCAAGACGATAGGACGTAAGATCGAGAGCAGGGACGGTAATCGACGAGCGGCTGCTTTCATCAAGCAGCGGATCTCGGTGGAGGTTCAGAGGGGCAATGCAAGACTCATCGCTGGCGGGGTCTTCCAGAGTGGAGCACTCGGGGAACTTGGTTTCCAGGGTGGCTGATCTATTCGGGAACTCTTAAAACTGTTTAACCACATTCCTTGTAAATAAAGTAAACGTCAATCAATCGGAATGTATCTAGCTTCCTTCGATTCTCGGGGCTTCGGAGCTGAGATCATCGTAACCCGTTGGCGTCACGACGCAAGTCATGCCCAATGCCGGAGCCCGCTCGACGTGCTCCGGAAATTCGTGACTCGAAGAGCTGCGCACCCCAGGGGAAGCCATGAACCTTCTCCGGTTTCCTTTCAGAATGGAGCTCTCGATATATGTATGTATCGCGATGCCCGAAGTGAGATCCTAAAACACTGATCCAGGGACTGAAGGCTATCGGACAGAGAGGATTCGCCCCCTTCTGGCTGGAGAAATGAGCGAGGCGAAATTCTCTTCGGTGGCATGAAGAATGCTCGGAGGCGGGAGCAATCTTACATGACTCAGCTAGCTTACTGAACGGTCATCCTTATTTGCTTTCCAACCACATGTAACCATTTCAAACCATGTTGGAGGTTTTTGAATAAGTGATGCAATCCAGTCTTTAATTGAAGCATTCGATTCGGGTTTCGGCACTCACGGCACTATGAGACAAAACCGAGAACAGCTGAAGCCGGCCCCGCTCCAGAATAGGAGCGACGACGGAGGAACCAGCGCTATTTGTGCTCGCGGTAGGTCCGACGACGCCTCCGAGTCGTGATTTACCACAGGCGCGATGCGGTGGCGGCCACCCCAAGGCCAGGTCGCCGTATTATCATTCCATCTCGACAACCTGCTGGAGGCCGGCCCGGTGCCAATCTTGTAAGGCGTCGAATGGAAGATGATTATTATTTTTGTTCGACCTGGGAGACGAACTGGGGCTCGTCTCTAGGCGTCCAAGTCCCATGAGGAGCCATTACGAAGATTCCTTTTGGTACGGGAGCTCGTAAGCTCGGGGGAACGTTCCACTGGCCATGTTTTGGCATGGAGGGACAAAGAATCGAGGTGTAGACCAGAAGCTCGGGGATTATTGGGTCTCGGCGGAATGATCCCGATAACACGTGTCCGATCTGAGCTACCCAAGAGAGCTTAAGCTTCCTATGAAGTGGTGGCGGCGGGGCTACCCAGCCCGGGCATCAAGGCTCCGGGAGCTCCAGAATACCCGATGGGGATGCGGAAAAGCCTCGTGATTCAAGTTGAGTCCTCTCAGATGGAGATTCACTCGAACACCGCCGGGATGCGGGACGTGGAATTATCTCGGGGAATGATAGGAAGAAAACGCTACGTCGCGCCAGCGTATTTAATCCGGCGTAAATCATCCTTATCACTTGGACTACCCACATTTTCCCCAAGCTATTCCGAACACCCGAAGGGTCTACCTGAGCGACGTGTCAATACCTTCCGAGATTGGCGTCCGCCCAGAGCCTGTATAGACGGTCCGATCTCGTTCGATATGATAAGACCTGGTATATGCGAGTCTCCCAGCGACGCCGTCTCCGGACCTATGCTCGGGGTGAACTCCGATGATTTTGTAACTCCGATTAATGACCCCTTTAAGGGAAGGGAACAATTTTGTTGATTGTTCCTTTGAGCGAGGCGAGCTTGTCCCACCCTCACTCCATTTGAGGCATCCTTCCACTATCTGGTGGAGCCGCGAGTGGACTCATTGACCAA
Organism: Galendromus occidentalis; assembly: GCF_000255335.2. Taxonomy (NCBI): domain Eukaryota; kingdom Metazoa; phylum Arthropoda; class Arachnida; order Mesostigmata; family Phytoseiidae; genus Galendromus; species Galendromus occidentalis. Next base: position 117,017 of record NW_003803820.1, read on the forward strand.
TTTTCAATCAAATGAATAATAATAAATCAATGATAGATATCATTATCATATGCACGTATGAGTATTTATGAAAATTCTCAAGCTTTGACTTCCGAGCCATGACGAGCCCGGGGCATCGCGGGATACGTTCAGAAGTCGGGCTACGTCGGGTCGTCACGTTCTCCTGAGCTTCTGTGCAAATAGCGAGCAAAGATGAGGAGCTAGGTTATGTCACTGACAAAAACTTAGTATCACGTGGAAATGTCCCGTTAACCTAGCTTAAGCGAAAAATGATGCGAGTTCTTAGCAAGACTGTCCACAGACATTAAGAGGGGAGCCCGGCCGATTCCAGAAGACTGGCGCCTATGACGGGTATCACTCCCCCCAAGGAGCTCCTCAAGGAAGGAGATGCTTAGAACCCATGGGTCACTCACGACATCAATGGTATCATACAGGGTATATGCGCTGAGAGATCCAGAATCGGATAGTCGGTGGAATGCAATATGGCTTCAGAAAAGACAGGAGAAGAGGAGTTACGTTTTTTACTTGACTTCGGCCAGCGGAATGGCTAGGCAGGAGAACGCAGGTCAGGTGACCCGCTTATTGACCCGAGCAAACCACCGGATTGTCAGGGCACCACTCTGGAAAGTTCTGGAGAGGAAGAGCATGCCAGAGCCTATCATAGAACTAATCGAACTTCTACATATATACCGACCGGCGGAACCCGTTGCGCTTCGCTGCAATGTCTGTCCTCGAGAATCTGAAGCACATGGCGAAAACCAGGTTTTTCTGACATTTCGATGCTAATGTTTGGACGATAGAACTGTTCAGAAACTTATTCATAAGAATTTATATATTTATTACGCGCCGTCGCGGCATGAGAACGATTGCGGTCCTAATTGCAAGGAGATCGATCATCTCGGTATTGTTTTCTTCCAGCAATTCCAGGATCGTGATCGGGTCGGTCTCGAGAACCGGCATGTGTCTTCCATCTGCGAGGCATGATTAGGAGTCTCATCAGGAAAATATCCATCCAGGGATCTCTCGATTCAAATGAAAGGTTAGTAGTTTCTTCCCCGTGATTACCATTGTTTACTGTAGGTCCGAGTCATTGTTCGCCGGTCTGTTTTCGGGTCGACTGATTTGACTTCGAATACTCTGATTCCATAGCATTTTCTTAGCTTTATGTTATTAACAAACTCCCGTCTTGGTTTCCTAACCACAAGTGAGCAGGCTGGTTAGCTTCTGAATGAATGCCGTTGAGTCAAGTGGACTGCTACTTGGAATTCGGCACTGAGACCCATCGGAAAGCCGAATATTACCCTGTCTCTTCTTTCCCGAAGGTGAGACTTCTTGCTCTGGCGAAGCTCCGGAGACCTGGGCTTGAGATTCTGCCGTTGCTTCCCATCTAAAAATCCAGGCGGGATAACTCAGTTCGATGTCAAGACTTTGTATTTAAGGCTCCCCCTGCCGAGCCAATATGGGAATTATCGTCTCCATCGCTTCTCCCCAGTCGAGGTTATGATTTCTGCTGAAGATCCAAGGGCCTGTTTGCTCGCATGATTCCGCGCAAGTTGGGATTCTCAATTTTCAAGCGTGATTGTGTAGTCTGAGTCGGAGGGCCAACATAGAACATTTGTCGAATGAGTTACGCATATACGAATGTACACGACAGTAGCGAACCCTACAACCGCGACTCGGATATTTGTTCGGTGACTCATGGCTCTGATTTTGAGAACGAACTCCTCGAGTAAGGCGCCCAGGCGGATAACGATAGGTCGTTTGGAATCAATCGCCCACGGTCTTTCAGACTTGGCTTTACTGCGGTCGGCACGGAACACCTTCTGATGATTCAAAAACGATTCATCATCTACTTTTCTCTTTGCTGGGACAATGAGCCAGCTCCCCGGGTACAGTGCGAAATGAAGTCTCGTATAGGGACCGAAAGTGTGATGAGAAGGAACACCAGTCGTGCATTCCAAGAATGCCTCGGAAAAAAATGAGACAATGAAGAAGTTTCCATCACTATTTTCAATCGGGGTGTTTTCCATTTCCGAATCCTCTAGCCTTGTCATCGATCTGTGTGTTTTCCCGCGATTTCCTTGATATCTTCCTTCGTTTCCCTTGTTGTTGATTCGACCTCTCGGTCAATCAATCACCGAAAGGACTCCTCATTACTATGGACGGTCAAAACGTCGAAAGATAAGTAATAGTCGGGGAAGACAATATTGAATAACGCAGTGAGACTCACCTTCCCTGAGAGCCGTTTCCGATGGAAAATTCGTGTTGTTTTTTATTTCATGCAAGATAGTCCTCATATTTTTTGCTTCACTGTGGTCTTCTTACTTCTGACCGATTCAGCTAGTGTACTGCCGCTAGGATGAATGGACCGCATCCGACCAGTCTAGTGCGCTTGGGTAGACGATATTTTACGTTCATCAATCCGGCGCGTATTCGAGTTAATCGGATGATTTCCGATGCGTGAGCATGCCGCGTATAGTTGACCACGTGAAAAGCATGGATAACTCAGATCTGGTCAGCAAAATTCTAAGGATTGGCCCAGCGCTTTGTTCATGGTAAAGCGAACGCTGGGCGGACCGAGAAATGTGATCGCTTGAACTCGAAGGGCATATCTGTGGGAATCATCGGGTTCCGTGGCCAGAGGACACATACACCCCGACCGATCGAAATTATCGGTTGAATCACATTATTCGCTAAATCACATTATTTATAGTCTAGTGCCATTGCACAGTCTCGTAGGATTCACATTACGAAGGACATTAATACGAGTGCCGATTTTCAGGTTCAGGATATGAGGTGGCTTACCGGATGAATCCAGCGGGTTCAAGAATTCTGTCGGATAATTTACGGAACCCTCGGGATCCAGTACCGTATCGATCGATCTGAATACAATCGTTCCTCCAGAGAGCTGCGTCTGTATCAGGGAGTTCAGAGCATTAATATCATTGTTCGTCGGTGCCAAGACTGATCGCGCGAAAAACCGTTGATGACTCGCATAATTTCGAAAGATCTCGGGAGACACGCTCTTAATCAGCTCGTCCTTAGTCTCCGTTGCAGTACAGTTTCCGGGAAGTGTGATCAATAAGGTCGAATTGCGTGCTATTTGCCCACTACAGACTATTGTCTAGCGAAACGATCCGCAGACCCGTCTCTCTGCAGATGAACTTGCATATTTGTTTCCAGAGAGAAATTTTGAACGTGTCGCCATAGAGCGGACATCTCTATGCACGCATTAGGCTCATCGGCGGGAGTCGGCCCCGGAATCACCGGTAGAGTCTGGCGAAAATCCCCGTGGAGGAGAATCAATACTCCTCCGAATGAATTCCTGTTGCTCCTCGACAAGCCCAGGTGTCTTGAATGCGCGGAAATTGAGTCTTATAGCAGGAAGCAGAGAGGCTGCGAACCTTCTTCACCGACTCAGTTGCTCGGAGCCGATAATTATGCACGCTCCCTAAAACCTGAAACGAGCCTGCGTGCTCCAGTTTCTAAGAGGTTGAACTGAAACTCTCAGGGACCTAGCGGAGTTCTGACATCATCGATCGCTTCGTTTACAGAGAAGGAGTGGAGTAAACCGTTGAAGCAGCACAAGCGACCTGGGTTTTCCATCGGACAGTAGCTGTTAAGCTGTCGTCACTCAACGCTTGTCGGTCTCTGCGACTGAAAGTTTCGGTGCCAGCGAATGCTTTTGCCGCTGCTGAAAAGAGGCCCTTCAATTGCCGTAGAGGCAAGTGGGTTAGCTGGCGAACAGGCGGACGCGAGTCAGGCCGGCCGTTCGGTCGGCAGAAATACACTCGGGTGCGAAGACATGTAAGCAAGAGGCGGAGCGGCGCTCGTCTTTGAACACCGAGAAAAAGATGAATTCAAAGTCTGAGGCGACAACAGTAGGAGCAGCGTGACTTCAATTGGCTTTAATTTTAAGTGCGTTGATCTCAAGTAGTCTTCCGCGCATTCAATGACAATACGGACTCACTGCGCGTTCACGCATTCGCCCTCGGTCAGTCGACCGGTCGCGATCTAGCTGAAAAAGAAATGAGTCACCGTGTTCCCTATACGTACCATGAGAGCTCTACAAAAAATAAGCCCGATGCGGTTCCCGGAGAGGGCGGTAATATGAATGAGCTTCCGACTGGGAAGAAGCTCCTCGTTGGAGAGCTGCCGACGTCTGAGAGATCGATCATAAGGCAGAGAACAATCAGGTCAGGATTTCTTTTTTTTTTCCGAAATGCTCTAGGAACAGTCGCGTGTACATTTCCATCGGCTTCCGCGTAAGTTTCATCACGACGCTCGAGGAGCTGGGCTGCCGATTTCTCCAGGGAATCGGTGTGCCTTAGAGAACCACAAGACGGTATTTGAATGAGAATGGGATTCATTGAGCTCCACTTATCATTTTGAATCAAGGGCATCCAGAATTCATGAAGTGGTATGAATATACAGTCGAAACCGCACATAAGAGACCCACGTATACAACAGACCAATATCGAAATCCCAAATATTGAGAAGTTCTCATAAAAAAAACTTTCGGATGAGAGACTTACGCCTTATAAGGGACACGGGGCAGTTCCCGTGAATCTCCTACGATTTCTCCGCGACCTATGTATGTATGTATGTATGTATGTATGTATGTATGTATGTATGTATGTATGTATGTATGTATGTATGTATGTATGTATGTATGTATGTATGTATGTATGTATGTATGTATGTATGTATGTATGTATGTATGTATGTATGTATGTATGTATGTATGTATGTATGTATGTATGTATGTATGTATGTATGTATGTATGTATGTATGTTTGTACATATGTATGTCGATGTTCAAACACAAATCTGCACAAAGGGGGATTCGAGCGTCGGCGTCGGAAATCACACGTCATGGACACTACATTAGATCTAGGCTTCGAATCCGTGCTGCGCAACTGCTTACACGAAAATCGCAATCATGCCACAGATATCTGCAACGTTTCCAGATTCCAGTCGCGAACGTCTGAGCAGGGCGCACATACCGCACCCTGAGTCGTTTGAAAACTCATTTTTGGTCAAGGATGGACAGAGATCTATTGAATGGTCTTGCCTTGACGAACCTAGAGCGGAGAATCCTCCCCACTCCGGAAAAATTGAATGACGTGATCGCTCCAGATCCAAGGAGGATAGAATCAGTTTTGAAAGTCACGAATTCTTTGATCCGTGACTCTTCCGATACTCGTCACACATGATTGTGACGAAAATGGTACCTTGCATACTCAGACGTTGGGAGAATCCGTCGAGTAAAGTAGCACGTAGACCATTCTGTTATCGAATGAACCTCCGTTCTACCTCAGGTTCCCGCGACTGGGTAGAGCGATAGATAATTCCCTGGAAAAAATTGCCCCCCTAAAAAAAATCTTGGGGACGCGCCTGGCTTGCGTGAGTGATTGCGGAAGATATCGTAGCAGGGTGTGGACTGCATGGGATGCCGCCGCTAGCTGTATGCTCTCTGCCTGTCATCATCATTTATTATCACGACTCCCCGTTTCTCTCACTCGAGAAACTTCAAACCTCCTCGAGACTTCGAAAACGCGTCCTGCTAACAAATGTATCGCTAGTCCCTCCGTGCACCAGGGATCTTCCTATAATCTCCACGCGGTCGCATGGCGTCGCACGTCAAGAACCTCAACGGAGCCTCGGGTCTCAATCATGATGGCACCCCAGCCGACTCCCGAGCCGGAGCCTGACTCTATGCTCTGGTAAAATGGATGCGCCATGTCCATCTGTCCGTCAGTTCGTCGCAGGACGGGGGTCATCTCGCGTAAGACTAATTGTAAATTAGTATCAGATGGAACTGTGAGGAGCCAGAAGCGGGAACGTGCATGTGAAAGTCGAAGGGGAGAGGGGTGTGTTATCGGAGATAGCAGCATATAGAGTGAGGCTTCGTCGGTCACGAGAGTGTGGATATCGTGAATAAAGTTCGTGATCGCAAACTCGGCCTCTTCCCTCCAATCTGACCCGAGGAAATACAGCCCCTGACAGAACGATGCATCATGATTTGAGCTTTTCTAGGACATTTTTCCCGATTAGGTCCCAACGAGAGCCGGAAATTCATCGGACGGACATCGTGCAGAAAAGCGACGGGCATGAGCGGTTCATCTCGGAAGATATGCCATTCGATGTGAGAAAGTCTATAGAGGCAATTCTGATTGATCATGAAAGACTGTACGCTCCATTCCTCGACGAGTACATCAGGATTGAAGTCGATGGAGAGATGTGTCTTCAGGGTCAACTTATTCAGGCTGTGTCGCCGGTTGCTGAGAGGGTTCTTGTTCGTCGAGAATGATCCTTTTACATCGGCATTCGGCAAGATCGCGCAAGTATATACATTTAGGTTTTCCTCCAAGATAGCATGCAATTAATCGACGTCGGGATACTCGGCGAAGAGTTCTCCGAGAGGAGTGACTAAAATTCCTCTCGAACTGGACCGTATAGGCTGGAAGGTGTCAAGTTGTATTCTTATAGAGATTGAGCGAGAGTCAAGCTCTTTCATGGCCGTCGGGCATTCGGTGAAACGAGAGAACGCTCCGAGTTGGACGGTCACTTCTGGATCGTTAACAAGAGGTTTCAGACATTGTCTGTCGGCAGCTTCGGCATCGATTGGAGAGACGGAAAACTTAATCTTGTCCAAATTCTTTCGATTAATAAACCGAAAGAAAGGAAGGTGCCCCGACGGGTGACTACAGTCTTTCGCGGCAGCGAATCCGGCAGAGATCCGAGCGCGCCTCCGGATGAGAGAGGGCGCTGTTCATGTCCGCAGCCAGAGAGTCAATTTCTGGGACTCCGTCTCGGATGCTCTCACACAAGAGACATAAACCGTGTGCGCAGCGGGTAACGTGTAGAGAACTCTGGTGAAACACCCTCAATTCTCTTCCGGCTGCAAGGTTTGCCCGATATGGGTCCATCAGCCACAAGCTGGGACTTCTCGATATTGCCATAGCGGTCGGATTCAGGATACCCGACAACGTTGCGATGTTTCCCGAGTCGACGAACTCTGTATCGCACAGCAGAGGAACCTAGAACTTCCCAGTAAGAGCAATCACGATCGTGTTCACCACTTTCCTCTTCCGGGCGTAGTGATTTTCGTCTATGTACATACAACGCATACGTCTTGGAGTCGACTCTTCGGACTCCTCCACTCTGAATATTCTGATACCCGTATAAGATGTACTTTTCTGGGTTCGTGGCGCATGCAACGTGTTTCTCTGATTGAGTGCTTGAGTGAACATTTTCAATTTCGCCTCCATGGACAGAAACCAAAACCCAGAACAGAGCAAGTGAGTTCCTCTCGGGAACAGCACGTGCTCTTGAGCGAGGGGTCAGTTCATCTCAGCATCCTAGGAAAAACTAACGCGACCCGCGCGTTGCGCCGCGCATAGACCAGCAGGAGTAAAACAAGGTTCCATCATACAGTACCTCATTGAGCTTCGGCCCAGACAGTCTACACTCCTCCCTCTCTTGCTCATCGGTGTCGATATGGACTCACTATGACTGGGTTGGAATGAAGTTCGCACCCTCGAACATGACTATGGCGCTGGTCACATAGATGGGGAATACCCCGAAGATAGTGTCCGTCACTCCGACCTCCTGATCTACTCGCGCGCTGAGCATCGGTACCAAGAGCTCCCGTTGCCATCGCGCGACGCGAAAAACGTCACAGCGAGCTCCGCTGGGGCGGCATGTTTATCGAGACGCTCCAGGAAATCTCGGAACAAGCAAGGAGCTCCCTCGGAGATCCCCCTCCAACTGACAAATCACGAGAGAATCAATCTTGTTTCGAACCTCGATGCCCGGACGAAACGAGCTCTATGGCAGCTCTTATCATGATCCGTAGTTTCGCAAAGGTCCGAATCGGCTGTACCGTCTTGGGCTGAATGGCGTGAGAAAGATACATCGTCCTCGCTAACATAGCTCGTAGTAGAAGCTAGAAGCAGAGAGGCGTTTTTTCGAATTTTTCCAATGCCAGAAACGCCAAGGCCTCTCGCCTTACACTGGAATCTCACTCCGCGGAAAAATCACTCACGACGATGTGTCATGAGTCATGACCCCGAATCGAATCCGGAACACATCAGTCTTACACGATCCAACTCTTAAAAGAGGTCTTCTGCGAAAGCTCAACATTGGCGACCTGTTGCCGTCTCTTTTCAAGCTTGAGAGTCCAATATGACGGACGATACTCCGCCATGAATCCGAGACTTCCGGGAACATATCACATTCGCAGGTACCATCCGACGTATATCTCTGGAGCCTCCTCCGGCATCGAGCACCCATGAGCCGATGGTTCGCGAACGACGATCGGCTGCGCGGGAAGCTCCGTGTTCGAGCATCCTATGTGAAAAGTCTCCGAGTCGGGCGAGATTGCTTCGTGCATGGATCATCCTGTTCAGAATCCTTGAAAGGAGTTTCGGAACAAACACATCTTCTCCACATCCAGCGTTCTGTATCCGTGGATAGAACATAAGTGAAAAGCACAGTCGTATGTACTCTTAACTTATTATATTGTCTGTCACACCAACCGGCCCATGGGAGCTTCCTGCCTTCATAGAGGTTTCTGCACCATACGAATACCTGAATGTCGGCCCTCTGCCCTCCACAAGTGAGTTCCACCGAGGCTATGATGGTTGTCACCGCGCATGCGAACATGATACGTCTAGCGTGTCTCAGCCTCAACTTTAGCGCTTACTCAATAACCTGCTTGATTTTCGGGCGCCAGTTGAATCATTCCCCGCTCCTTGTGGCGGTCGCTTTGCGGTCTATATCAATTCTGAAGTCCTTGTAGGGCTCCATGAGCCCCTGTCGATGTCGCCGCAAGAGATCTTCTCTTCACGGGATGGACGACATGCGTGCGCGCCTCGCTGCCCGCCTGAAAGAGCGAGTCACTGCGGAGAGGAATAAGTTGAAATTTTGAAAAAGGAAGACGAAGTTTGCCCGAGACTTGAGACGGATAATGGAGGATAGCGAGAGATTGATTCTGGTAATCATCATACAAGGAGATATCGAAACGCGATCGTCCTCAACTCAAGTCTGTGGATACGTCTCCTTCCATGAACACCCGGGGAGAGCTTCGAGGTTACCGGCGGACGAGCTTTCGGGTTCGAGCTTCGGACTGTGGATATTGTTTGAGTATTCATACCAGTGAGCGGGCAGGCGGGCGGGGAAACAGGCGGGATTTCAGTAGTTCGCTCTCTCATTCGGTTGGCCGAGAGAAGTTCAGGAACCATCCTCTCGGCGTCCCCTTTCCCGACTCTGGGTTGATTCGACCAACCGGCAAATCGAGGCGCGAGTTTCTCACAAAGGGGAGTCTCGAGCTCTGACCATCGAGTCATTATGAGGGGGAAACATATGTATGTATTATACATATCTAAAGCAACTGGCATCGAGGACTGACGAGCAGTAGCGATCTACCCCGAGCGGGACTATCGAGGGAGCGGCATTGATCGATTGATTCTTATTGACCTTCCCTAGCTACGTTCACATTTTAAACATACGGAGAGACCCTAGTGTAAGGGGCGATGGCTCAACTGGTCGTTGGCGGATGCGGTTTTGCGATTTGTCCGTCGGGATTATCGATGTTCCTCTTCTCCCATTCTTCCGACAATACTTTTGTGTAGAATATCATCTTCGGGGTGCTTTCTTCGCGTAAGCCAAGTCTTTTCCGTAAAATACACTCAGCATCCGGGGGGTGTTCGCATTCGAGGATCGCATGCTGCTGAGTCGCCTCTTCTATCCCGCATCTCAGGCAGGTTGCTCCGATGTTTTCGAAACGAGACCGGAATTTTCTAGTCATCCCGCCCTAGCATCAGCTTGGGGGCGACTACCTCTTGTATCGTCATAGATGTGCTCGATATTTTCTCGCACCGTTTTAACAGTCCTGTACCGTTCAAAGGTTTTCTTTTCGGACATTCCGTCGACCCAATCTTGGTCATTTTGTTTCTGATGGTTTCGTTCACGTATCTCTCGCAAACACCGAGACTCACTCTAACTAGGAGTTGATCTTGGCATTTCTCGGATACTTTGACAGCCGAGTTTCTTTTTCAAATCTTGACTTCTCTTCTGAAGTTTGGTTGGCATATTCGCAATCGTCATAATCGTCTGGATTGCCTCCGGCCACCTTTTCTTGCTCACCCCTTGATTCTGGCCTGGTGAATAGCTCAATTTTTGCTTCTCTGGCTCCGAATGTGGACCATCCCAGTTCTCCGTCTATAAATTCCATAGCGGTGTTCGCGTTGGTTTCCCTCGGGGCCCACCTTCTAGCCTCTCGTTGTAAGATTTCGAGTCTCCGCCTCGATTTTGCGGACATCGTGGTTACCGAGTTGGCATATGTCAGCCCCGGTACCGCCGTGCTCTTCCACTGGATCTCACAAGTAAACATTCTTTTTTGAAAATGACAATCGCCTGGTTTGACATGCTTTTCTGAAAGTTTCCGAGCCCCGGAGCAACCCCGAGTCGTTTTTCCCTGCTGTCCTGCATTTCATACCCCTTTCCTGCAGGCTCCGAAACCCGGAAAAAACACAATTTAAATCGAAATCCGGGATATTTTTCTCGGATTTTGATGGAAATGGTTTTTCCCCAGGTTCCGAAGCCCGGAAAGACCCATTCCCATCGATATCCGAGCAAAAATGCAGGACAGCAGGGAAAAACGACTCGGGGTTGCTCCGGGGCTCGGAAACTTTCAGAAAAGCATGTCAAACCTGGTGATTGTCATTTTCAAAGAAGAATGTTTACTTGTCAGTCACCTCGAACCTGTAGGATCTCCGAAGTGATTTAGCGGGAATCTGACGCAGCACCTTTTCTGCTTTCGATTCCCAGATCTCCTCCGGTTCCTCCAAGTAGTTTTTCCCATCACATGAGGTGTAACCGAAGTACTTGTAGGTGTTTAGAGCTGGTAGCACGAGGTTTTGGACCTCGAAATTACTCTCTGAGTCTCCACATGTCGCGATTCTACTATGGCGCTTTTGCTAGGATTGAATTGGAGAATCATTTGTTCTCCGAAATCCGATACGACCTCTAGTCATTCGACCATCCCTTTTCGGGTCTGTGAGATTAGTAGCAAATCGTCAGCGAATAATATTCCTCTGGTAGGGAAATAGCTCTGTGGTTTGATTCAAAAAAGTTCCCCGGCAATTTGACCTTAAGTCCAACTCCTGTTCGCTGGAGCCTCGATTCGAGCTCGGATATGTGCAGGATGAATAGGATCGGACTCAACAGGCAACCCTGTCGTAGTCCTTCCTCTGTTCGTATAGTCTTGGATTCGTGCCTATTATAGTGGAGTGCTACTCTGTTATCAGTGTAAAGAAGTTCGATTACTTCTATGATATGTTCCGGCATGCCTTTCCCCCCCAGAACTTCCGCAGAGTCGTGCCCTGTCGATGCAATCCGATCACAGCCACGAGTGCAGTTCAAGAAGCAGGTTATCAGACCTGCGTTATCCTGCCTAGCTCTTTCGATGGCAGAAGTCAAGATAAAAATGCGATCTTCTCCTCTTCTGTCTTTTGGAGTTTCGCCGATTACTTCCGTCCCTCCCATCCAACTCTGCATCTCTCGGCAGAGTGTCCGCGCGAACAGCCTGTGCAATATCGTTGATATTGTGGGTGGCCGAAAGGTTCCAAGCGTCCCCTTTTTCGAGAAGCTCTTCGAGAGGAGTGATGCGCTAGTCTTCTGCAATCGACCGGGCTCCCCTCCTGATATCAGTAAACGTTCCCATCGGAACCTCCAGTTCTCTTTTTCGGTTCGGAGTTAGACTCTCTGTATTGTCGCATTCGAGCAAGTTCGAGAGGACCTCCGTGAGATTATGCTCCATTCCTCCGTCGTTGATCTCTCTACCGCAGCGTTTCTCAAAGTAGGGGGACGCGTCTCCTGGGGGAGACGCTTCGGGTTCCGAGAATTCCCGACCGACCTGATTTCAAGTTTCTGAAAGCTTCCTGAGCTCATCGCTACTGTTCTCCAAGCCTATAATCATTGTACAATTGAAGGATGGAGCCGTATGTACGGATAAAACGGCACTGTGGCATGTCTTGGTCGAAACTCTATATTCTCAGATATTCGATGACCCTCGGGGGAGACGCGACCGCTCCCCAAGGGGCAGAAGGAGGACGTAGGAGAAGAAAGTTTGAGAATCGCTGCTCTACCGGGTTCATTTTAGGCAGCTACCTGTTTTCGACCCCCGTTGTCCTCTTTCCGGGTATAATCGCAGAATCTTTCCGCTCTTTGATGTCTCGGGGCTAGGATAATATAGTCGTAAACTTTCCTGATGCTATTGGCAACCTCTGTTTTGACTTGGTCGTAGATTTTTTCCGATCGTTCGAAGAAACGGGTATTTTCGTGAAAATCGGAATTTTCCGGAAAAAAATCCGGACAGAGGGCGGTCTGAGTAATTCTGGACTCGATGCGAGTGAGCTCTCTCGAGAAGAGACCTGGATTTTGAGTGGATTTCCTTTGAGTTAGGTAGTCTCTCCTCAATCTGAGCGAAATGCTTCCTAACATCCACGCGGAGCGAAATCGAGGGGTTCAGGAATCCCGTCCGACGTGTCCTGGTCCCGGACTACATCTGCATCGCGATCCTCCCCACCCTTAATCAAATCCGCTCTATTCGATGGGGATCAGAAACTATAAACTGTTTCCAATAGGTCATGAAAACAAGATCGGGCTAATATTCGGATCGACCTTATCGGCGGACAGACGAATTCTGGCGAAGGATTCCTTCGTTGCTGAACATGCTTGATGAGCTCTCTCCGGGACGCGGTCCGATCCTTTTTATCTCATTTCAGACCTATGCCAAGAGATCCCATCGCAAATGTCCCTTTCCGACCTTGGATCGAGCGGAGGACATTGCCGCAGATTACTCCGATGAGACTTTGTTTCACTGCGGCGCTCTATATCTGCGGCATGCAATGGATATTCACGCAGGAAAGGTTGTTCACCCATATCCGTCAGCAAGAATGTTGGATAATCTTCGAATCGATATAGCTGCCGTAAGGCTGTGCTTTGAGAGAGTTTCAGCGAATCTTCGAAATTCTCTCTCTCGATGTGGCTGAGCGAGAAACTTATCTTAGCCTCCGCTCTGGACAATCTCTCCCTTGGTTAGCCTGATTCATGGTCGGGGTCTGCTGAGTTGTATTCCAGAGATTGACATGAGCGAGAATACCCGAAAGGTAAGTGATCGGAGTGCCGCATCTCCTCCGACGGGAAAGCAATCCCAAGATCAATGTGTTTCGGCTCAGGAGGGAACAAGCGCTATATCTCAAGGAGCCGAGGCAGCCTTCCCCCAGTAAGTTTTGGCTTCGGGGAGCCAATTCGCAGGACTAAATACACGGGTAAACTGACACGTCGTGATAGCCAAAATTGTATTCGACAAAGTTATCATTAAAGCATTCTGCTTCCTCATATAGACGACCTCGCCAGACTACGACGTTACTTATCTCGCGCATGCTCTATCAGTAGGAAGCTGGCGCAAACGCCTCCACGCATCACGCATATCATCACTCACCACCCAACCGGACAGAAATCATCTCCATCATCTCATAGCTCATAATCAGTAATCAGGAATTTGTTTGCTCACCTCTGAAATCCGCGAGTCATGTTCGCATGGAGAGGTTCGGGGTTGAGAATGAGAGGCTACATGTCGCAGATTCAGTGCTTCGTAGATCCAGGTCGAGGTCCAGTTCCTGAATTCCAAGAGTACAACTCATCCTCCTGAGCGACTGAGCCCATAAAATTTCTCTCTAGTAGGAGTCCTATTTCAGGGGAAATCGTCCTCCGTCCTCATTCACCCCGATCCACCCCTTCTATCCGGAACTTGGATCGTCATCCCACGCGTTAGAAAGCGTCGAGGCTGCGTGAGAACGTCCTCGTCTCGCGATTCGTGGTCCTCTAGCGCATCAATGGGGGGCCACGCTCATATTCGAAGCCACTTCCGGCTCCAGAGGTTCATTCGGAACGATTGATACGAAAGTACTCGGGCTCTCGATCGTTGCTTATTAGTACCGTAGGTCCTCCAATCGGTGGGCATGCTCACCGAGCATGCTCTTCTCGACGAGCATGGTTTCAGAGGTCTTATATAGACGGGCATGCTCTGATTGAGGGAAAGTCTTCCGAACCTCTTTTTGACGGGCACCGTCCGAGAATGGGCCGATCCGGCACGATCCGAACGCGTCCCGTGCGAGATATAGTTTTCGATCCATTTGATCACACCTTTATCTTGGGAAAATACCAAATCCCTCTCCGATCCGAGCTGACGTTGAGATGCTCGTCACGGTTCTTTCCACCCGTTCCGTCTACCAGGCAGCCCGACCACAATTCTGCGTGCCCACTGCATAAGGACTGACGAATACGTATGTGAGACCTGTGTTCACCTATGATGAGAGCCTCGTAGAATAGCTCAAATCGATCAGCCCTCATGATAGGCAGACACAGGTCTCTCATACGGAGAGATATTCTGTTCTAAGGGAGCTGATCTTTGACATTCGAATTGAGCGCTTCACAGCGAGAGGGGCAATGGCGCGAAGCGCCCTCACGGCTGGTTGGAGGGATTGTAATACCTCAATTTTCCTCTCCTTGGGAATGATCTTTTCGGATCTTATCATCCTCAGGGGGTGAGAATGAATACATTGCGTAGACGGATGATTGATTTTTGCTTATGTAATCAGCGAGACTCGCGATCGTAAGCATGTGACTCCCGCTTGAGAGCGATGATGGAGAGAAGTTCCGGACACTCTGCGCTCAGTGAGTGAACGGAATTCATCAGCCAATACGGATTTCTTCGAACGGCCAGGCGACTCAGGGCGCATCTACATTTCACTTGCCTCCAAGCCCCATCTAGCGAGAATTCCGGTAGAAGAATCGTCTTGAAGTTGTCGTTCATCAGTATGGAGGTCTTTCAATTCACACCATCCCAACAATGACTGGTAATTGGCGGAGATCACAGGCGGGGCCTCGCAGCGTCCTTATTGATCCATCGGCTGGGGTCTCCGGGAGATATATCCTCCCTTAGAAGCTTTGGAAATATCATGTATAGCTTCGCGGCGGAACGACGTCGCGCGTCATCGTTTCCGTTTCACATAATAATCCAAGTCAGCCTCTCCAGGCAAGGGTGTGTACAGATTCCCCCGGGACGTAGACGCAGGTACTCCTCGGTTCATGATTCGCCCACAGACTCGAATGATAGCTTTCGCCGTGGATTCGCTTTTGGACCGCCCCCGATGTTCTACGTTCAAGGATTACAGAGCTATATAAGGAACTTTTTGGGGGCGAAAACTTTCAATGCGCATGCTAGATGAACCCGGCGACGCGTCGCGTCGGGATCACCTTCGGAGAGCATATCCATGTTCTTCCATGCGACTTTATCAGTCCGAGGATAACTTAAAACCACGCGACCCATTGTTAATGGGCCAATATCATCACCAGCCCCTCACCCCGAGCCTGACGAGTTTCGGGACAGACGTTCAGGATACATGAATTTCGGCTGATTTTCGGTCGGCAACAGACTGCAGTCGTGCTGATCAGATACCTTCACCTGACCGACACGGTATTCGGTCCTCATCGGATCACATATTGGATACCTTCGTATTGTCCTGTTGACGTGTTGACTCTAGTGGGGAGGCCTATCAGAACGCTCCCAGGAGCGATTCGTAGGCGACAGAAGCAGTCGGGAGCTGTCTCCTGAGCCTCGAGGATGGCGTTTTCGTGCCGCTCCCCTCCGCAGTCTGGACTCTCGGCACTTTCGGTAGTGATATCGCCGGCCGGCTTTGGAATCCGAGGCAAGAAAGTTCACTCTCTGCAAGGTCTATGAAGCTAGCTTCCTCGACCCGGACATCCCAAGTTCCTACCTGCGGAATGATTGTCGGATTCGGGAGTAATGATTCATGGTGTTCGGGATCAGCGTTGCGGATTGCATCATGCTTCGGGGTGCATCGGCAAAGTCGAATCCTTGCAGCGGGTATTTCCTACACGAGAACAGCGTCAAACTGTTCGGTTAGAAGTTCTCTCGTTTGTTAGATTAATGCCATCATTACCGAGCTGGGAATCTCCTACAAAGACAAAAATCGAAAACGACTGAGGAGTGTCTGGAAGAGCGTGTGAGTGACCTCCTCCATCTAGATTATGCCTTCCGACATCTAGTAGTCCACTTCGAACTAGTGAGCGAACTTTTAATGCTGATCTCAATTGTGAGAAACCTAAGAGAGCGATTGAGCGAAAACATCGATGTGGTAGTCGTCGCCTTCGCTGATAGAGCTGACAGTAGACTAGGGGAAGCGTACCACTTATGGAACACCCAAGAGATTCTGGACAGTGAAGGATTCGTTTTCTCGAAATCTAGAGTAGCTAGAGGGGCCATCTCTTTTCCTGAGTGAAGCTCACACCTCTGCCCATCACGATGGGTAGTAATATTGAGAGGAAATAATCCATGCCTCCAGCTCTGGACCGAAATCGCGCTTAATACAAGTCGACCTGTAGCAAAACACCTTGCAACCACATGTTGAACGAGTTCAAACCTGTTATGGAACATCCGAAAACGAGGGGGAGGGAACTTCGAATAATTGTTTTATTGAGTTTCGGAAATGTAGGCCGAGATAGTAAGTATTTCTTTATAAGCTTCACCGACGTTTCGGCTCATGAGGCGTTGGGATAGCCAGTATGTCCTCCTGGGACAAGATATAAGAAACCGTCGATAAAGACTCGCTCTCGCCTTCATCCTGTAGCGGAAAACCGCGAACCTCTCGATCGGCCTTCAGCCACATGTTGTAGAGATCCTTCATACAATCAGGTCCTTCCCAGGCCTTGCCGTCTTGCTCATGAAATGAGACCAACTGTTCGTGCGTCAATCGCTCCTCCAAATCGAGGATGAAATTCATCGAAGAGCTTTCTTGGCGGGGAGCCCCGCGATCCGTGTTGGTTCGAGCCTCCCCCGGGCTGCAGCACTTGTCATAATCGACTGCGCTCGGATCCCAGGGCGACAAACCTGTTTTTCGGAAGCCACTAACCAGCCACAGTGCATTGAAATCCTTGAACGCTTCTTGCAGCAAGATTATGAATTCGTCTTTCCTCATGGCTCGTCCTCCATTCTTCATTCTCCATGCGGTCGCTGTCTTGTACCACGACGTTTTCAATGGCTTGAATACTGCCACATCGAGAGGTTGCAAGATGTGCGTCGCATTTGGCGGGAGGGGCACCAAGACGATTCCATTCGCTTCGCAAATGTCAGTGACTTCCATCGTCAGATGCGAACGATGGTTTTCAAGGAAGAGGAGGACGGGCCGCTCGATGCCCTGCCTGGTCAAGAAAGGCGAGAAATGCATCTGCAGATATTCGATGAAAAGAGAACCAGTCATCCATCCTCGGTCGGATTTCATTAGGCAGAACCCTTCCCGGACATGATCAGTAAAAGCGGGAGGAAAACGTTTGCGCCGCAGCACAACAGCGGTCGGTGCTAGAATGCCCATTGCTGACCCCGTCACCAGTACGGTGACACATTCTTTTTCGGACCCTCCTCGAGCATAAACATGGCGCGATCCTCGAACGGCGAAAACCTTCCCCCCTTGAGGGTTCAGTGCCATCGCAGTTTCATCACTATTAAATACGCGACTTGGATCACTTAGAACAGCCATCAAATTCGTATCGGATAGCCGAGTTCTGGTCTGCTCGAAATACGACTGACAATGAATGTCGTTCCTCGAGAGGCAGGCTTGAGCATTGGAGACATGTTCGGGTGTTCTCCGAACTAGTTCGCTGTGACGCTTACAGAAGGACCGAACCCATTTCTCAGCAGAAGTGACCTTAGAGGCTCGCTCGTTTCCTTGCTTGTGTGCCACTTTTGCCAGTTTCAGTCCGACTTGTTGAAGGGCATTGCGAGTAACGGGAAATACCATTCTGGCCATCTTCTTAATCCAGTCAACTAAAGCCTCCTCAGACTCCTCAGTTTCACCCAAGACGGGGCGAGGACCAGGTCGCCGCCGTCGAGGTTCGTCGTTACGATTTTTTCTCAACAATGTGGACGGCGGAATGCAGTACTGCCCCGCCGCTGCCCTCAGGGGAGTGCCCCTTCTGAGGGATGATATGGCCTTCTCTAAATCGGCATCGGTGTATTGAGCTCCCTGTAATCCGAAATGTAGCATATTCTTCATTTGAACAAGACCCTTTTCGGGAAATGCGGGTTTGACGAAAGTTCATACCAGTCGGCTTACCGCAGGCATCTTGCATCCGAACGCGCTCGAAGTCCACGTCGGTTTGTACTTATGGGATCAATTCGCGTACTCGATCAGGTGCGACATTTGGGTTCAAAAATGTGTATTGAAGTGGTATTTTTGACATTCACACGATATTACGTGTGATGTCGGGTCACAGAGCTATTCAGTGACCAGAGGAGCGGAACCTTCGTCGTTTCACTCCTAAACATCATTTTCCGAAGTCATCTCGTCCTCTCATTGGGCATCATAAGGAAGTCCTCAATAAACGTTCTGCGTTCTCGCCAATATCCGGCGGTGTTCAAAAACTGGTCAGTCCTCATAGGACTCGGGACCAATCAGAGTACACCGCCTCTCCTCTTTCCCAAACGGCATATCGGACATTTCTCATGGGGCACTTGGAGCTACTTGACCAT
Organism: Galendromus occidentalis; assembly: GCF_000255335.2. Lineage (NCBI taxonomy): Eukaryota > Metazoa > Arthropoda > Arachnida > Mesostigmata > Phytoseiidae > Galendromus > Galendromus occidentalis. The sequence continues at coordinate 135,639 of NW_003803820.1, forward strand.
GGTTCTGCGACCCAATGCAATAATTCTGATATCCTAATCGATCGACTACTGTCGAGACAGTTGCGATCTCGATCAATGTTATCACTATTCTTAGCGGAATCTTAATTTTTTCGGAGATCTGGCATCGAAAATATTCAGATTCTCCGTAACGGAAGGAGGGTCGCTCCAACGAACTTTCCGGTCAGCGGACCGATAGCCAGGGTTACGGATAGACCACGACATCGCTCGAACTTCACATTCACGGAGAGTAAGCTCAAGAATTACCGAAAAACCGACGAGTGTTGCATAGGTTAGGTCCCAGTAAGCCGAAACCTTCACGCCGAAACCCAGAAAGCCGAAACCCATCACGCCGAAAGTCAAGAAAGCCGAAACCCAGTACGCCGAAAATCGAAAGAGCCGAAACCCAGTACGCCGAAACCCAGTACGCCGAAAATTAAAAGCGTCGATATCCAGGACACCGGAAGTCGTCGATCGAATCGACCCTGATTCCGCTGAGTGTTCTTCCTCTTCGAAAGAATCGGCAAACCCAGCTCGAAGATTTCAAACTCTATTTCATAAACAAGTGGATGGAAAATGAGACCGTCTTCCCGCGCCGAGTGTGGAACCACTACCACAATTCTGGAGCGCGCACAACAAACCATCTCGAAGGATGGCATCAAGCTCTAAATAGAATAATCAAGAAGAGCCATGTCAATCTTTATGAGATGATCAAACATCTCCAAGGACAGGAGGAGAAGTTCAGGCTGGACATGATGCGATTACGAATGGGACAACGCCCCCCTCCACTCACCAAGCAATATCGAGTGCTGAACGATAGGCTCATAAGACTGACGGCGGAATTCGAGTCGGAAGAGATATCTCTTATCGACTACATACATGAAGTTGCACAGAGCTTCCCGCAATTGTAGGGAGACCTTTTCGAGGAGGAGTTTTGAGGAGGTAATTGTACGAGGAAGGTTTTTCATTTGTCGGAACCTTCCGCAGTTGTGAAGATAAGATTAAAGGAATGCCTAGTCGAAGAGGACATTGTGAAAAGAAGGTAGTCGTATCCTTCGGAACCTCTCGCGATCACGGAGATGAGTTTGGAAAGAGAACTGAATCTCGAAGAAAAAGCTTTTTGTATTCCTTCGGAACGTGTGATCGGTATTTCCGCCAGAAGGAATTTTCGGCGTACTGGGTTTCGGCTAACTCAACTTTCGGCGTACTGGGTTTCGGGTGGACGAATTTCGGCGTTCTGGGTTTCGGCGTTCCAGGTTTCGGCTTTCTGGGTTTCGGCGTGAAGGTTTCGGCTTACTGGGTCTATACCGTTGCATAATGGGTACTCATCCCGTGAGTGGTACGCTTACCCTAGTTTCCGCTTTTCGATTTCATCGCCGTCTCGTGCCGCTGCACTGTGCCAGCTGGCAGGGAGATGACGCCCCCAAGATCCTTTCGGAATTTCCGTCGCTTCGCATTCATAGTTTCTTTTCACAGCGAGCCATGAAACCTTGCATCTGTATCGAGGGCATATTGTGAGCAAGTTTGGAACCCAAGGACCCCCAGGGGCCAGCAAAGTTTGGGGCGACTCGCTCCCGAGCTGAATGAAATTCGAATCGGTTTTATTTTCTTGGAAGGGAGTCGTCGGAGAGCTTCTCCGGTTCGTTAGGGTGAGAGGTCTCTGAGGATGATTCTCGATTCACTTCACGCTCAGAATCTCTAGAATCCGAGACCCGGGGACCGGGCTCGGGATTGAGATTTGCTTCTGTCTATGAGCGGAGGCGTTCTGATGCGCAATTGATTTCAAGGGCACACGGTTCATCATTTGGCATTGAGCGCTGACGGCCACGGTCGATATACAATACGAGGGAGTCGATGTTCGACAAGGAGTTGCACGAGGCAGGGGTGAACTCTTCGAGAATGGACGAGCCTGGGGAGATGAGGGAGTTGTACATAACCACGGCAAGTTAGCAGTGGTGGAAGAATGAGGACCCACTAACACTGCGGTGGGCGTTTGCGATCCAACGCTCGTTCATGTCCCTGTGGTCTGGACGAGTCGATGGGATACTCGGCTTTTGACGTTGCATTCGAATCGACGTGTTCTTGCATCCTTCCGCTAATTCTTTGAAATTCTCGCCAATCTGACGCCTGTTCCATCTGTAATGCCAAGGCGACAGGTTCTCTCATGACGTGCTCTAGTGGGTGTGGCGCGTTCGCCCATATCAAATGCACGGAGAAGGACTCGTCTGACTTGCTTTGGTCCTGCTCTGCCTGCCGGAAGAAGCCTCCGACCGTAGGCTCTGCCCTCCAGAGATGACCTACTTTTACGCAAATTGTTGTCTCAAAAACCACCTCCGTAATCTAATCGCACATCCTGCTGTGCTGGACAGCGCTCTTGGTCAAAAATCTATTCTAGGATGGACAAAATTATTCAGTCGTTTTTCGCCCATTCCTCGGAAATAAAAATTGTACTCTACTCGAAACCTTGAAAATAAGTGCTGGACGACCTGTGTGAAGAACGCACCGACCCGAAAAAAGGCGATTTGTATCGATACGACCGAGGGAAAATTCATTCGTGGCCGCTGATCGGCGAAAACCTAGATTGCTCGTTTGGGACTTCTGCCCGGCTTGCCCCAAGATTTTTTTTGAAGCTCCCAAAGACCTCCGCTTTCCGAAGAGCATCTCGGATTTTTGCGCTTTTTCGCGCTAAGGGCTTTTCAAGAAAATACTTTCAGATTTTGACTTACATTGGCCTTCATCGAAGAAGTCGAACTGGAGCCGAACATGCGCTGGCCCAGCTTGTTGTTTCCTCTCTATTACTGCTCGGGCGCGGGCTTCGGGGGCGAACCAAGTCATCTCGGCGATCCACCCAGACTTCCAAGAGTAATTATATCTATAGTTATGTTTCCAGCATAACCGCCGAAAAGCGATCCCTCGAGAGCCAGCAAACGACGTTCCGAGTCTGACTCACAGGCAAGCTCGTGTGGTCTGCACTTCTGTAGGAAGTCAAACAGGGAACCACTTGCATAGGAATCACCCTTCGTTGTTCGCTCACGGGCTGAGTTTCACGGTGCATAGAGACTTTGAGGAGGGCGAAGTGACGGCAATGTAGGAGGTGATCGAGACTCGAGACCATTGTCATAACCCGGAGAGATTCGTGGAGGAATAACTTCGAAGACAGAAAACGGACGAGGAAGGCTGGCCTGATCGACTTCCTGCTCTCATCCCAAAACTTGCATCGATCGAGCGTCCAAAATTTGCCTCAGTATTGTAGAAGATCGAGTCCGTTGCGCAGGCGCGACTTTCTCCTCTTCTCTGTATAAACTTGAACCGTCACTCTTGCTCTTAACCTCCACCGAGATCGACGTGTGTTCAATCGCTTCGTAGATTTATCAGGTTATGGGCCCAGTTTTAGCATCGAAACTGTGTAAAACCTTGAAGACTGTCTCAATAACACAACGGTGATCGCTTCTTGACCATCGGTGACTCCGAAAGACACACCGCGAACTTCTGCGGCGGAACTACGACTTGGTCTCAGACGAAGATGGCAACGAGAACGGCGACAAAGGGGCCTCTCAGCCAGGGTCGGAATATCAACGCAACACTTGTGCCGACCAAAAGATCTGCTCCTGGTGGGTCCTTCCCGAGGGAGGGACGAAGGACGTCGCCCTGCACATCGGCGTCTATAGAAAGAACCTAGAATTACGCCGGTGAATGTCAATGTTGATCGTGATTGGAGAAACAAGGGAGGCGCATCGAATAATCCGACTGGCGATTCGCAACGGGAGCCCATCTTTATAACTGCGACCTATGGGATTTTGTCCACGGCGGCAAACAAGACGACAGGCAGGACAAGCGAGCACCCGGAGCAATAATATCGGGCGTCAAGAGTCAGCTCTTCTCAATTATTCGAGACTGTTCTTCGGGAAGAGGGCTATCGACTGCGAAGTCAAAGACAGACTTCTCGCGGGGTCAATCCTGATGGAGCTTCCTGAAGAGTACACCCCATTAATTCAAAGTCTCACCCCTGGTGAATGGTTCGTGGACTCCGGAGCGACTGCCCATAAGTCTGACGATAGGAACGTTTTCATCTCTTTTCACTTAGGAACGATGGCCGCAAACGGTTCGTGGCTACGACCAACGACGACATCTTGGGTTCCGGAGGAGTCGGCGACGTCATGTTAGTATGTAAAAAAGGCGGAATTGCACAGAGAACGCGTTTGACGGTCGTCTTGTACGTTCCTGGTATCTCCGTGAATCTCATATCCGTGCGACAGCTCACCGAGAAAGGTTTCAGAGTCGAGCTCAAAGACTGGTGCGAGGTGAAAGACCAAAACGGAAAGGTGTTCCGTGGCTTCTCCCTCGGTCAACAGTTTGTACCGGCTCGAAGATTGTACTGGCAGTGTCCTTGCTACGTCGACGGAGAAGAAGAGTCGAGAAGGTCGAGAAACCGAAAAGGACTCAGTGTGACGCTTCGGATGAATTCCATCAAGTCGTTTGTTAGTTCGACGGTGCAGACGTACCAAGGGGCTCGGGGAGCCGTCGAGTCTGAGTCGACAGAGCGGACTAATCCTATCAGGCCCGAAACCCAGGCCATACTGCAGGAGAGTCCAGGAGCTCTCACGAGTTCAGCAGAGAGTGAGGACGGGAATCCGGGGGCTAAGAGAGCCGCGGGTAACCCGGAGCGTGGAGGGCCAAAGCGGCCGGCTCGCGATGGAAAGGGCGAGTTGTTGACGGTCGAGGTAGGTCCGGCGCCGGCGACTGAGAGAGTCCGGCGAGACTCGGTGATGGTTGGGGAGACTCCGGTGGAAAAGAGAGCCTGGAAAGAGTCGAGCGAATCGATCCGGTGGGGGGGGGGTCCGACGCCTCGCACAGTTCAGAGTGATTACGAGCTTTGGTATCAGAGATTGAGCCATCTCAATCCAAAAGCAATGGAAAGGTTGTCCGACGGACTCGTTGATGGCTTATCAGTTCGCATTCCGCGTTCGAAAGTGAGAGAAATTCAGACAGATTCGGGCTGTTGAGCGAAGCCGCTCTGGAGAATTCGAGAGGAACTTATGGCTGTCTAAGTGAGGAGAAGGCGTACAGAGCTTACGGAATCTGGATGGCTGGGCAGGGTGGCCACGGAAAGTCGACGGAACGGGCGGCGAGGCAGGCCAAACGTGTTTCGTAGTGAAAATTATTTCTGTATTTCATGTCTCGATCAGCTCTATCCATATACATAGATGCATCGCTGCTGGCGGGCCGCATTCTGGGCACCACTGGTCCACTGAGATTCTGATTTTCCTCCCTTCCGGTGTTAGCTGAACTTTCTTCCCCCATGTGAGATATTCTAGGAGGCATCGCCATGGAAGCGAGCAGGAGGCGCTAATGAGCAGAGCGAGGGGTCTCAGGACCTCTAACGTCAAACACCCACAATCCAGTGCTGAGACATGAAGGCTGCGATGCCGAGACAGAAGAGATCCATAGAGCGACTATTCCATCTCAAAGCTGGACTTGCTTCGCCCCTTTGGGATAACGTCTACATAACCAATGCCGATGCTGAACGTTATTTTCAAATATGTGAGGTTTTTATCTGCACAAAATAGGCTCTCGTATTTTGTGGAGTAGCATCGACGACCTGCGGCCCGACGCGCGGGTTTCTAAACGAGTGATCGACCGCAGCACATCAACATCGAATAGGGGGGAATCCGCGAACTGGGAGTTATCAGATCATGAGAGGAAAGAAAGCTCTGCATTTATTTCAAGCCCCTGGAGAGCTCCCTTGATATGGCGTATGACTCTGGAATCTAGAGCCACGATTTGCTTGGCAAACTTTCCTGAGCTTGAGCTCGATTGGATCCCCAATTTGTGCCTCGAAAGCTCCGACACGACGCTTCCTCGCTCCCCTTCGGGGATTCCGATGGTTCCGAGTGCTGACGGCATTATATAATGTGAGGGTATATAAGAGAGCACGATTCAGTAGAATAAACAATTGGAGATAACGAAGAGTCTTTACTGGCGCAGTCGATTTGGAGAATGGCTAGGTCACCGTCCGGATCTATGCCTACAGATCTGTGAGTCACGCAGATTCATTCATGGAGAGTTGTTGGAGAACTTCATCATTCAAGGATCCCGTCTCTGTCCGAGACAAGGCACTGCTCAAAGCTGCGAGTCGCTCAGTCTGGCACCGTAGAAATTGAGTGCTGGTGTAGGACGTCAAGAAAATCGGAGGCCGGAATAACCTTACACTACAGTCCGAGTGGGGTCCCCCTTCGAGATTCTCGGCCCCGTTGGATTGAAGTTTTCCAAGAAGTGTCCGAATGATTCCCATTTTACGCTCAATCCCAGGAGGGATTGGATCAAAAGTCCGGGGGTGTGAGGGTATATAAGAGAGCACGATTCAGTAGAATAAACAATTGGAGATAACGAAGAGTCTTTACTTATAATATGTACATGTTCATAATCCCTCTATGGCTGAGGGGAGCATTGGTAAGTACATGAACTTGATAACTTCGGTCTCTTCCGAAAAATTTGATGCTCTGGAACGAGCGTTCCAATGCCTCTGGTCTTCGAGAACAAATAGAAATGGCGGCATGTATGGGGGAATTCAGGGATAGTCAAAAGCTGGAGGAAACACTCGGAATAGGCGATTCCAGGTATTCCGGGCATTCTGTCTGAAATCCCTGGCTCTACAGTAATGGGCATCAGCAAAGCCGTCGAGCTCGCAAAAGACGTCTCAGCGGCGCTTAGAACCTATCGATCACACGGTCTCACTCAGTCTGCCGAATCGCATCCACAAACTGTGAATGAGTGGATGCACCGTTGTGGAAGCGGTGATCGCGCCCCTCCTTAAGGTTCGCTTGCACTTTCAGACTCCTGGCGCCTAGCTTTCGTTTTTTTTGCAGGATTTGTCATGGCGCCACGATCCAGGATCGTCTCACGACACAAAACGTCGTTCGAGGCTTACCGCATGGGAGCGGATTAGATTGGTAGTTCCACACCTGAAATATTAGGAATCTGACAACAAATGGACGATAATACACACATGTGGCCGACATGTGTGCGCCGTGCTCTTAGTGTTTACCTGTACTTCCGGAAGCATCTCTTAGAAATAGTGTCGCCTCCGCCGAATTGAGTGGATGACTGAGAGAAACCACTCGAGAACTACACCAATTAGGGAGAGTCGTTAGATGATACGAGAGTAACTCGTAGAAGCAGCTCGCTACAAGCAAACGAAAATTGTCTCCTTCTGGAGAAGCTCCCAGCTGGAGCGAGTTTAGCGAGCTGAACTCGAGAAACGATCCATCAGGCGACCGCGACCCTTAATGCCGTCCCGAAGCGACTCTAAAGCGAGACTGCTTCCACGCACAGGCGAGATGGTTGCTCTAGCGCTTACTTCTCCCTATAGATCTAGACTGCCGCCGACTCGACCCGTCCCGCCTCGCAGTTCGCCTTCCCCGACACTCGGCGTAAGGACACAATCAGGCTGCTGAGACGCCATTTCAATGACTAATTGAGGGGGACGAAGCTCTTCTTCTAGCTTGACGGGGAGAAGTCGATTCTGGGATACGAATTCGGTCAATTTTCAGGGGGAAATTCCCCGTGGCTACAGCAACTTGTTACACAAACTGTGAAGCGTGCTCCACTAGCTTCATTCACTAGAGACAAAGAACTCCTCTGTTTCGGTATTCCGCCTCGGATCGAGATGAGTCTGCGTCACACCTAGGGATCCCGAGCCCAGCGTCAGGCGGTGATACTTCCCTGTAGATCACATGGTCATACACAAGGAAAGCTCCTCACCTCGCGGGACCTAGAAAATACGAAGGAACCTCGCCACAATGAATGAAACAGAATATTTTCGCTGTGATGAATGCTCGTTGTAAGGGATGATTCCCATCATTCTCTTTATGCCAAGCCAGCCAAGGGGAGGGCAAGAAAGGATTCGTTCTACTGAAAACTCGCTGTAACGGTGTTCGTCGCTACATGTTTGTTGTGAGGAAAGTTCGCTGCTGTTTTCCATAATCGTCTCTATGGTAAGCCAGCCAGACCGACGGGCAAAAAAGTGTTCCTTCTACTGAAAACTCGTTGTAACGATGTTCGTTGTAACGGGATATCACTGTACGTTTCTTGTAATGGAAGTTCGCTGCAACGCTTTTTTTCCACAATCGTCTCTATGGCAAGCCAGCCAAACGGAGGGCAAAAAAGTGTTCGTTCTACGGAAAATTCGTTGTAACGGTGTTCGTTGTAACGAGATTTTACTGTAGTATTCCTGAGAGACATTGACGGCATGACGAGTCCGATTGGGTCAACTGCGACGAAAAACGCGTATCGAAAGGGAACCACGATGCATGCTCGTGAAGCCGCTCTTGGGCATGGAAATGAGCATGAGAGAATATAACTGATGACTGATGACTCACTCACGATGATACGCTCTGACGGGATCGGAGGAAGACGCAAGCTTGACTTTTTTCGACTTGCTGAGAGCTTCGATCTCTCGATTTTGCGGAGTCCCTTAGATGGAATGACTGAGATCACGGAGAGTGAGATGAAAGACTCCAGTTTTTGACGGAAGCTCCTCAAGATTGCGGTCCCATCAGACCGTATCATCATGAGTAACTCATTGATTACGTTCTCTGATCCTCGTTCGCCCCCTCCGTATAGCGGCGCGGCTCTTAATTTGAGCGACAATAATCATGTTCCCGCTCCCATTCCACTCAGGATAGGAAACAAATCCTAATCTGGAGCGGCTGAAGGAATGACTTGAGCCCAGATCTTAGGCGAGCATTCTCGAGTCCACATCATTACGGTAGTCTATGATTCCCTTCGAGTTCGCGGGCTGTCCCAAAGGCGTAAGTCAGGGCCCTCGAGGGATCAATTTTGATGCTCATGAATCATGAGATTCCTTCCCCTTTGTTTTTCTGGAGGTAAGTCGTTCTCCTCCGTAATGAGCGGTCCTCGCAAGGCGATAGCCGAACATGATTGTCCGAAACGGATCGAATCTAGAGGACCCTAATGCCATCTTCCGGCAATCGTCGTAAAACAGCAGTTCTGAGACACTCGATCGGGGAAGTTTTGAGGAATCTCGCGAAAAGAGACCTACACTCTCGGAGTCAGTGGCGCAACTTGATTACGTGGCGGCCCCTCATTTGGACTGAGTCTAGAATGCCTCGTATTCTCCGAAATAAAGACGGAAAGATTTGCTCTCGGGCAGAAAGAGAACTGTAAAATGCGAGGGTGATGCGTGCGGAGAACCAACAGTCGACCGAAGAACAGCAAGATCGACACGGTAGCCCCGAACTGAATACATCGGGCTTTATTGCTGTTGCTCAACTGACAGCGAGAGCTCTTGCTTGTCCGTAGCGAGCTTTGATTTACGACAAAAAACCGAAGATGTCAATTTATAACTCCTCGCAGAGTGTGAGCGAGTGCTCCGGCGGAAAGCGGAGAATGAATGAATATCGATCGTCAGACAATCAGTTTTCAGGTGCTTCTCAAAACTAGGCGAGCCGTCGCTGGAAATCTCATCCAATTTCCTCCTGCGACCGTGCCTCGAGTGCAGCCTCAGGCGGAACACCAGTTCACAAGCTTGGTTTAGTCTGAGATCCGGGTCCGATGTCGGGAGGCTCCAACTGCACTCTTAAACTTCGAGTAACACGTCTTGATTCAACTTCAGCTCCGGACACGGCTCGTCAGACCTCTGAACCTGCATCATAGCGAGTCGGAGGGAAGATCCGAGAGTTTCGTGAGGCTGCACCCGACTCTGCGTCTCTTTCGAGCTCTAGCTCATTCCGCAATCATCTACCTCGCTCCAGTTGAGGGTTATGAGCGGCGACCACGAGTATGCCCGAATCTACCCGACGCGTCTCTCTTGAGCTAGTCCAGAGGAGTTTCGCACTACCTCATCCAAGACTTTGGCCAACGAAATACTTAATCACCATATGCGTGTACGGACTGCCTACGCATCAATAAATTTATTAGGCGAGCGGCCCCTAATCGACCGAGACTTCTTAGATTTGCGCTGGCGCCGCGGGACTCGCATTCGTGTACGATAGATGGAGTTCTCGCTGAGCCAGGTTTGGCTCGTAATCAGACCGATTGCAAGCCGTTGAAAATTCTATATTTCGACAGCAAAATAATATTTCGAGCGTTCGTGCAGAGTGGACTGAAATATCGATACCGGCTCGTGTCACGAGTTACGAAACATGCATGTCATGAATTTCACTGACCAAGTATTCCGTGATCAACGCTGAATATTGTGATGGATGATAAGGCGTGTTCTAGGCGTAAATCTAGCTCGAATCCCAGTCCGTCTAGCAGCCTTCCCGCCCAAACAACCCGAAATCTTATCATTTTGCGTTCCTAGAGTCTATTAACGTGACGTAGCGACACAAGCTCGTCAGTCGGCTATGAGACCGGCGCGAGCATATGTTCTCTGACATTCGCAGAGCCTCGCCAGCATCTTCATGTCTCCGCCCCACATAGGCGGCTGCGGCGACATCGTTCTCGTCGTTGACTTCCTTCAGCAGCTCATTGATTGAGCCAGCCTGAGCTGCAGCGGCATCACCAGCCAGCGTGAAATCAGCTCACCGAGCACTGGCTATTCCTTGGATCCCCGTGTTCATGAACAGTTTCTATAGTCGATTTTTTTCCGCAGGTATTGAAGCCAAGAAGCTTCACTCATGTGGTCCTGACCAGGGCGAAGCCAATGGAGCCTCAGGAGGTGGAAAGGTGCCGACCAGGCTCCATGAATCTCTGTGAGGCATACTTATTGAAGTGGTCGTGTCTTCCCCTTTCTATCGACACACTTATCGAGCCGGGAACTCACATCGCTTGCGGTGAATCGAATCAGGAGAATCTGTAACTATCGAAGAGAAAACTCCTAAAGCTCGATTGACGTACTCACAGGATTTCCCCGTTCGTCCTCGCCTCGCTTTCACATAGAAGTTGGAAGTTTGACTGCCTCTATTCTCTCCCCTTGTCGAAGTCGTTTGTGATCATTGATTGTCCTCCGTCTACTCATCGCTCTTTCGATTAAGGACTGAGGACGCGATCATCGGCATGCTTTCCTTATCGGGAGAGGAAGACCGACCGACTGAACGGAATCATAGACAGAAAGGCGGACAGAGCGAGAAGGTGAGCGAGCTGGCTAGCGGAAGATGTATAGTGAGTCGGCAACACTCCTCCATGGTTTCAATAGCGATGTTCTTTGGAAGCACAGCGTTCGGCGCGGCTATTATCATTTTCTTCCCTTTCCTGTAGAGTCCATTATATATTCCAATCCATTCATCCATAGCCGGGGATTGTTCGTCCGTCTTTTCATCCATCCATTCATCCAGTCATTCCTCTGGGAGCGAGAAATCCGGTACTTCGTGTTTTTCCTAGGGTGGTCGGTAAATTTGCCTCTTCGCTCGCCTATCTTGGTGGCGAGCTGCCTTCCTGCCAGCCGCCGCGCCGTCGTTTTGATTCTCGGCGTAGACTTACTTTGCAGCAGGAGCCAATTGTTTAGGCGGTTGAAGCGCGCTAGATTCGTTCACGATCTCGCCTGCCGGTTGGCGGCTCTCTGAGATGGGAGGCGCCAGCGCTTCGGGAACACGCCTCCCAACGACCGCCCCTCCGTTTATCCAGAGCGTATCGGCGAGACGTGACGCTAGATGCATTCGGTTACCAGTCGGGTTTCGGTTCACATCACTCGACTTCGTGGATGAATCGTGGTGCAGGCTGCCTTTACTTTTCTTCTGCGTAGTGCTAGGGTCAGTCCGACCATCCGTTAGATCAGCCGGACAGACCGACGGGTAGAGGGCGAGCCGTGGTCCAACGATCTTTTGAGCCCCGAGAAGGAAATACCGAGAAATACCTGACTTTTCAAGTGCGCCCCTGGTCAAATCAAGTTTTCCGATGTGCGAAGGCAGCCCCACGTGAAGTACTGTGACTGGGGAAACTCAGAGTTCCCCGGCGTGATAATTAGTGGTTGTCTGTGACGGGGTCCCACTCTACCCTTCGGCGCATCGAATTCCTGCAGGATACACAGAGGACGGATTGCTCAGTGTTCGAAAACCCACGGAGTGCTTAATTGCTTGCGCTGAGAAGGCATGGCTGGCGCCGGGGAAGGAATGGGTTCGTGGCAAGCCATGGGTTCACTCGAACCCAGTTGTCCGCAATCTGCGTGGGCTTCATTCAACAACTCAACGCAGGCCCAAACCTCGGCAGCGCATTCAGCGCACAAATCGGCCATGGCAGTCTCTACAGCCCTGTCGTCGATACGTCCGCTCCTGAGTGCATATCCCTTTCAAGGTGAGACGAAGAGAAAACCTTAGATGACCCGTGAGTGTTCTCGTAGAGCAAGAGCCAATAAGTGGTACGAGCTGAGATCTTTCGAGTGGCGAGATCGATAATGAAGATGTTCATCAGTAAGCAGCGTTGACCTTCAAGTAGCCAGGGCCAGGATCGAAGAAACGGCTCCGGCCCCCTTCTGAGGCGATGGAGTTGCCAGCGGTGCAAGAATCTTGCATCGAACGATCTGATCTGCCAAGAGCTATATTATGTGTACTTCCGTAATGAAAACTTGCCGTGTAGACTGCATCATTCCTCAGCCAAGGGAGTGCATATTCCCCAACAGACTGAGAACATGTCAACTGAGATGAAAAATTTTCGTCTCCGGCTCATTGCACGCAGTCGGGTCTCTTATGAAGGTAAAAACGCCAGAAGTTTATGCTCAAAGGATGGCTCGATATTGCGGGATGGGTCGTGAGTCGTGACTCGAGACGCAGAACACTCGAGGACGGAGCATGTGGAAGACGCCTCAATGAGTGCGAGGGTCGAGTTCCGGCTCGGAGAGCGTCGGAAATCATTCCAGAACGTACAGAGCTTACAAAGATCATCTAGTCAGTCTCGGCGAGAGTACTGACGCATGACAACGGACTACACCAGCGAAGTAATTACACAAAATATGGGGCTATCAATCAGATAGGAAAAACCACTTGAAGTCGAGCCCCTCTTCGATCTGTGATCAATGTTCCTGGTTGCCTCGAGGAATAGCCTTGCGAGTTGTGAGCTAATCTATGTACGTTCACTCAAGTCGCCATTGAACGGGCTACGGAATCCTAGATTGCCGATTCCCACGGAACATTCTGGCTCCCGACTCCCGAAACATGAGGGGTTTTTGAACAGGAGTCCCAAACTTAGAATATCGTCTCTCGAATCAACCGAAATCATTCGCTCATTCTCTTCTCACACTTCGACTTCCATCTGAGATTAAGAGGACTGAAAGGTCGCTGTCGTTTCTAATTGCTGCGAGAACCTCCACGATCCCAGGAACGACATTCATTCATAATCAGATGAGATCGCTTCGTCGCTTACACCTATCACGGATCCAGACGATCTTCCGACCTATGGCGTGGAATATGACGGAGAGCCCATCTATTCATTGTATTCACTATTCCCTCTGGCCGAAAATTCACCATTCAGAGCAGAAACTTTGCCTCCGTGCGGCCTCCCGGTGTCCGCCGTCGTGCTGTCGATTATGTGTATGAGTTTGTGAATGGACTTGTAAGAAGATCGCGGGCAGCGATATTCCCCGGTGTTTCGAGTCGATTCCGGATGGAAACACTATGAATGCCGCGTCGAGTCGCGAATCCTGGCGGGAAACGCAGCACTAATCATGAGACGATCTCCGCGTCATAGGGAGACTCCTACGGTCCGGATCAATGGCGCTGAAGCGGCAGGTCCCGGTCGAACGGAGTTCTCCTACATCAACGAGTTCGTTCGACGTCGGGTTCAGGGGCGCGCACAGGATTGTTCCTAGGAGGAGGGGGGAATGCGAGCTTTGGAGAGGCCAGACGACGGGATGATGATGCGCCCCCTCAAGGTCCATGCTTGGGACTTGGGACTACGAACGAAAAAGTTTGGAGGCGGTCGTGGCCCCTCGCCCCCTGTCTGGACGCGCCTCCGAATGGGTTGACCGTGCTCGGAATGCGGAGGAGATTCCCCAATCCCGATGCCGTGGATCCTCCTCGATTATCCTAACGTGTCTCTCCTCCAACGTCCGAACTTTCTTGAAGATGTGAATATAACGTCACCGCGGCCGCTCTCTGAAGCACACCAGTCCTTGAGGATCGACTCAGTAGACTGGCCCAGCATCCTCACGGATCCGATCCCACCCTTGGTGGGCTGACGGAGAGAACGTCGTCTCTAATCGTTCACCCCGCTCGAAACACCACATTTTCATCTAGCCCGAACAAATGCTTTGAGTTGCAAGTTCGGATGCTGTCCTGCGAATTCATTTCTCATCCTCGCGCGTTTCCGAATCACTCAAACGCTCAGCCGCCTGCTCGCTCTGCCGTGATTCTGTGTCTTCTCCCGTCGAGCGTAGAGTCAACGCGGTTCGGCAAGAAGGGATCAAACTTGTCATGATTGGTGGTCCCTCGACACGTGAGCATCGTCAAAGATTTGCCGCTGCAGGGAGCGGGCGAAGAAAGGACGGAAGAATGCCGAGCCGGCTCAGTCGCCACGTCGGCATTCTGACAAAGCTGGTCAATGAGAAACCAACGAGCCTCAAGACAAATGAGTGTTCGCACACTCATCGCAGGCATCGATGACGACGGATTCTCGATGCCCTATACAGTCAGCAGCAGATATCTTACGCGATTTCTGGACACCGAGCTTCCGATCGAGCTTCATAAGGGGGGACTCGGAAGAATTCCATCTCCGGGGGATCGTCCACAAGAGGAAACGACTTATTGAGAACGATGATCCGGAGATTGAACACATCAATATTGATCAGCGGTTGGCTTTCTCTCACCAAACCTCTGCCATCGGAGCATGCTGTCGTTGTCATGGAGTTTGAAAAAAACGCGACGGCGCGGCGGAGGAAGTTTTGTCCGGGGGACCGGGGTTCGTGGGACTTTTAGTGGGACAGCGATGGCGGGGGAGGTAGTAGAGTAGTCGCTACTCGTCCCGCTTGAATCAAAGATCTATCTGATCTGGGAGGGAGCGGCAACCAATCCGAGTCGGGACACTGATTTGCCCCGAGTTAGCTGGACGAGCTCGCAGATTACCCTCGATCTCGACGCCTGGAACATCAGGGGGCTGTAGGATTTGAGCCTTGAACTCGATTTTTAAAGCTTGCGTAGTCCGGATGTTCAATCCGTGGCACCGAGCCGGATAGCGTCGGTAACCGATGAGTAGATATGAGGAGTTCAGGCTCCGGAATGCCAGAAAGAAGGCTGGCAGGAAGGCCCTAGAAAAATAGAAAGTGGACTAGCTGGAAGGCACTGAAAAACTCGACAGGAGGCCGGCAGGGAGGCAGTAAAAAACTGGCCTAGCTAGAAAGGCGGAATGAGTCATGAAACACGATCAGGAAGGATTCAGGGAAAGCCCTTCCAAGGACGAGAATATTGAGTTGCAGCTCCTCGTTCATACTCTACGGCAGTGGTTCGCAAACTGGGTTCCGCGGAGCCCCTAGATTCCGCGGGCTTTTCCCGGGGCTCCGCATAAATCCGATCGGGGAGCTCTAAGGTTCCGCCGGGCGAAGGGTGCTTACTAGAGCTAGGAAGCTCAAGCGTATATAATAAGCATTGTAAGCATCCGGAATGAGCATCATAAGCACTCACAATAAGCATCATGAGCATACGAAATAAGCATTCATACGCAATGGTAAGCATTAATAAGCGTTTATTGTTCTGGGCCACTCTCGAACCCCGAAGTTCGGAAACGCGCAGAAGATGAACTTAGCGGTCAGCAGCCCGAGACACAGGCGGACAGGGGGGTTGGGAAGTGGGAATCTAGCTGAGAAGGTCGGTAGAGTTATCAAACCTCATTCACTGCACATCGGTATAAGGTGTTATCTTGCTTTTCCCGGTGTCATCGAATGTCTCCGATCAGAAAGGAGTGCTCTGTAGCGGGAGAAGCGTCTCCCTACATCCACACTTACTAGGCGAGTGCAGTTGAAAGATGAGAGCTTCATAGGTTCTCGCTTTTCGTTCGTAGTAGAGCTCTCCTGATAGACAAGCATCCAGAGGCCTGCGCAAAACGTCGATAGAAGCGTGGAGGAGCTTTCCGCAACCTGAAGACATCCACAGATGCTTGATCCGTTCTTATGGAGCGCTACGGAACACTCAAAAACGTTCGGGAATACCCAAGAATGCTCGAAAATCGTAAATGCTTATTGATGCTTATAAAGAAATGCTTATGAATAATCATGAATGCTTATTGATTCTTACATGCTTGATGATGCTTATGAATGCTTGAACTTCCTGGCTCTAGTGATTACACAATGAAATTTCGAATTCTGACTATAAGCACGTATCTCTGCGAGCGGGGATTTTCGATTTACATTGCGACCAAGAACAAGTATCGGAACCGTTTGGATGCCGAACCAGACATGAGGCTACAACTGTCAGGAAAGACAACAAACTTCGCTGAGATTTTGTTCGGATGCCAGATTCATCCGTGACATTTAGGGGAATCTTCGTTAAGAAATAGTTGTAGGAGTCTAAAGTTCGAAAGGTGTACCTATCATGCAGCTGCTCATAAATATCGGAGCTTCAGAGCTTTGTGATTGGAGGTGTTTTCCGATAGCTAGGGCCCCGATTCAGCGACCAGACAGAGGAATTCGTATATTTAGTCCGCCAGGGGTTCCGGGGCTCATTCCAGGGGCAGTAGGGGTTCCGCGCGAAAAAAAGTTTGGGAACTACTGCTCTGCGGTATTGAGCGTAATTCGGGTGCGAGGCGCATCTATGGGAAGTTAGAGATTTTTCTCGGGGATCAGGCTTGTAGCTATCAGGTTCGGGGAGCCAAAGAGCGGCTCCGAGAATCGGCCAACCCGAGAGCTCGACTTGAAGAGGGAGCAGCATCATTCGACTGCTCTAGAATAAGAATTTCATACGGATATCAAAATCGACGAAATGAGCTGACTGCGCGCCGCCCTATCGGATGAAGTCTGGGCCGAGTGCATGACATCTTTAGGAGCTGGGAATGCGACTCATGAACCTCGACGAGTCATAAAGTCGACGTGGGGTCGAAGTTCTAGCCCAGGGGCTGTTTCCATGGAGAAACTCGATAGTCTGACGAACGAAGAAGTGAAAAACGCTCACGAAACCTAAATTCCTCAGAAAAGAAACAGGATGGTGACGGAACAAAAACTAGGCATTTTGAGGCAATTATGACATCCTGCCTGAACTACAAATCTCTACTGATGAGCATCGCATTACATGCAGAAACGGGTAGATTGCGGAGCTTCGTTCCCGGTTTGGGAGAGTATTCGTCCGGATATTGATAGAGGACGAGCGCTTCAACTTGTCGAATATCTCACCTCCTAACCCCCGGTATTCACAAGATGATGTGCCGGTAATTATCTCGAGAACTGCGATGACTCCAAGCTCCAGCTCCTGTGATGCTTAAAAAGAGCAGGAATGTGGATGAATCCGAATCCAGAAGCTAAAAATTCAGAACGTCGTCCCGAAGCCATGACCTAGGAGTGCATCGTGCAATAGAACGAAAATAGCATCCGAGATAGATTACGACATCATGCATGCAGGAATGAGGTCGCCCGATGAACAACGGATGTTTCCGAAGCTCCAGAAATGGACAGTTTCGATCACGCAGAGTCAATTTTTTGAATACTGACTCGCGAGTACGAAGAACACGATATGAGTACCAAGGTAGCTGGCTCTGTTTTCTTTAGAAGTTCTCAACGAGTCTCCACCCTGGCAAATCATCAATGGTCGTCACTGAAGACTCTCTTTCTACTTTCAGGGTTCCCTTTCACCGGACAAGGGCGTGTGAATCAACTTGGAGGTGTTTTCATAAATGGACGACCTCTGCCGACCCACGTACGATTGAAAATAGTAGAAATGGCTGCGGCCGGTGTACGGCCTTGTGTGATCTCTCGACAGCTGCGGGTATCCCACGGCTGTGTGTCCAAAATTCTCAATAGATACCAGGTAAGCCTTGTCTTCTATGCCAAGTCTAGAGCCGACGCAGTGAAATATGGGATGAACTCACATGGGAGAAGGCGGGGTACCTCCAACGGGATCGCTCCAACAGATTATAATCAGTCTCTTCAAGAGCACTTATCCTCGGTGCCAAGAATATCCGGGGTACATCAGGAACCCGATGCGGGGTCCTCAGGAAGATTCATACCTTGGAGCTTGTGAGGATCTATCGCCCCATATGTATTGTCGGACCTCGATGCGCTGACACATTAGTTTGCTCCAGGAAGGTTCGCTGCCGATAGATCCTATTTATATGCACGGACGCCGCTCGCGCAGGAGGAGGCGGGGGTTCGATCCCTGCTACCAGTAGAATAAGCGGCACACGGCCTTGATCCTCCTGGGTACATTTGCTCTTTGGATCCGTCACCGGAAGCAATGTGAATGACTGTACCCGGGACCTTATACCTTGGCTATGTGGTCCGATGAAGTTTTCTTGATCCTCTCACGAATTCGGATTCGATTCGTGTTTCTAGCTTTCTTGCGAAACTTGAATTTTCCAAAGACTAGGTTCCACTCCCATCTTTCTCGCATCGGAACCACCCTCGCGAGCCAGACAGATATCCAGTATAGATGGAATAGATGGAATAGATGGAATAGATGGAATAGATGGAATAGATGGAATAGATGGAATAGATGGAATAGATGGAATAGATGGAATAGATGGAATAGATGGAATAGATGGAATAGATGGAATAGATGGAATAGATGGAATAGATGGAATAGATGGAATAGATGGAATAGATGGAATAGATGGAATAGATGGAATAGATGGAATAGATGGAATAGATGGAATAGATGGAATAGATGGAATAGATGGAATAGATGGAATAGATGGAATAGATGGAATAGATGGAATAGATGGAATAGATGGAATAGATGGAATAGATGGAATAGATGGATAGATGGAATAGATGGAATAGATGGAATAGATGGAATAGATGGAATAGATGGAATAGATGGAATAGATGGAATAGATGGAATAGATGGAATAGATGGAATAGATGGAATAGATGGAATAGATGGAATAGATGGAATAGATGGAATAGATGGAATAGATGGAATAGATGGAATAGATGGAATAGATGGAATAGATGGAATAGATGGAGTAGATGTAATAGATGGAATAGATTTGAGAGATAGGTTTGAGACAGACGTTTCAAATCCTTCCCCGAATATAGAACGGAGCGAGCTTCGGCTCAGAACTCGGATTCGCCACCATGTTCGAACGGGATCAGACCGTCGCAGTAAGAATGTCAGCCTGTAGAGGAAGCTTTGTTGAAGATAGAGAACTTTGATCGATGGGAATTAGAGCGCAAGGCGGGGAATCCGTTCAGCAATCAACAGATTCTGTTCAAGCCCACTGGGGAGGTTGGGCCCGGGATCCAGGTTCCGTCTCCTGGCAGCATCACCGGTAGCCGGATGGAAAAAAATTCAAGTGGGGGTCTTACAACACAAGGGACGAACCGAAGTCCAATTCCATCGCTCATTTCTGTGAAGACAGTGAGAGGTAGGGAGAGAGATGACTTGGGGATGAAAAAACTCGTCTCCTTGAGACCTTTATCCTTCAACGTCTTGGAGGGTAGGTGCCAGAACTGGGCGACACGCGTCTGCAGCCGGGGTGATGATTCGGAGGCTTCGGCGCTACGTACATTTATCCTTGAATCGTGGTATCCGATGCAGCATAGGACCGACTTGATGGCCGCGCTATTTTTGTCGCTATCCGTGGTGCTGCCGCTGATACCGGTACTGGTTCGGGGTGAATATCCGGCTCCATCTGTCAGAATCATGCGGAAGCATTATTGAAGGCATAAGGGCTACTCCCGACTCCCGAATATGATGATGGTGACGATGAAGATAACAACAACAATAACAATGCCGTTGATGTTGAAAAATAAGCCATCACCTAAAACGGATTCGCACACAATACCGCTTGTGTTACGCTACCGGCTCCTATCTCTGTTGAGCGTATCCTATGTTGTTTACTGCCGAGTCGGCTGTAAAGTACTGCTGCTACATCTGCGGCTCTTTGGCGGCACCGCTTCATTGTTGCTTGGTCGTCCGCTTACTTGTTGGTCCATGTGCATTGGTGCATGTGAGTATCCATCTTCGGGCGTTGAACAAGTCACCGCACCGAGCTCTGTCACTTCAGCACTCTCAACACTTGCATGGAGAGCGACCGAGCGAACAAGCGAAGGAATACATCACGAAGATCAGAAGGGCCTTCACCACAATCTCATCTGCTGGTGATGATAATCTCATTGAGGCGAGCAGCTTATTCCGCATTGTCCGCATCTTATTATGGATGCTGCTGTATCCGAGCTCCTGTTTGCCTTCCACTGAGAGCGAGCTTGTGACCGACCGGCTAGTCGAGTTCCACAATCCCTCCTTTCGTTGCCTGTCAAAGTGTTTTTATGAGACGAAATCTACCGACCTCAGAGCTTCTCTCCTTGAGGGTCGTCACCTCGGTGAGCGATCCTCGTGTCCAGCATTACTACTCACTCAGTCAGTGAGATGCAGTTATTAGGGTGTATATGTCATACTGGCTTCGAGAATCAATTAGCGATCGCTGATACAGCGTCCATGGAGGAAAAGACATTGAAGAAGGGTTCGAGAGTGCAACTCGCTTTTGAATGGAACTCTTCGATGACGAGTTCATGTTCTTTGCTCATAGACACAGCGAAGAGAGAGAGGACCAGCTTAACGCCCGTAAGAGAGAGCTCCATTTTTCAACGCTACAATTGTCTCGCGCCAGATGTTGCCTCTGATTTGGCCGTGTCTTCCCGTATGCGGACCCCTGTTTCTGGTTCGCTCGTTGGGCGTTTGTGTTAAGTAATTGTTTCATGCGAGATCCATTTATGTGAAGCGTTCTTAATGTCCGCTAAGAACTCTTGGCCGCTCGGACATTGCTATTTCATACCGCATGTCCAAGTATTTTCTTTAGCTGCAATTAGCCAAACAAGTCAGAGAAACCCCTCTCCGTGTTCGCGGAACTGCGCGTGCTGCCTCTGCCGTCTTGCTCGAGCAGAAAAAGAGGCATGGGAACTTCGAAAAATCATACCGGAGCTCATTAAAAACCCTTATTCTTCTGTAACTTTGCCAAGTGTTCGTAGAGTGAAGGTTATGTACCGTGGGAAGAAGGGTTATGCATTGGAGTCGAGGGCAGTTTGCTTCACCTTTCCTTAATTTTTCAGGAGACTGGTTCGATACGTCCCGGAGTGATCGGAGGCTCCAAGCCACGTGTCGCGACACCTGATGTAGAGAAACGCATTGAAGATTACAGAAAAGAAAATCCCGGTATTTTCTCGTGGGAAATTAGAGATCGACTCGTCAAAGAAGGCATTTGCGATCGGAACACGGCGCCCAGTGTCAGTTCAATCTCTCGTCTTCTCAGATCCAACAATCCACCATCCTTGAGCGGGATCGGTGGAATTTCGTCTCCTGGTTCCTATCCAAATGATAACTCGAGTCCACACGAAGACGAAAAATTCGATATGAGCTTAGCTCATGATCTCATGGGTCTCGGCATACAAACATCCCTCCAGATGCAGAATAAGCAGCACAAGCACACGATCGATGGAATACTCGCGGATTCAAGAAAAGACGAAGGTAAATACCGGTACGATGTACCTCCTTCTTTACGGCTCTCGGTTTTGAAATGTCGGTGTCCTTTTAATCGCCTGTCTTCTTGAGTAGTCGACTGGAAGTCGATGGCCGAAGCATACGCTCGCTCTGAATCAGCAATATAACAGTTGAAGAATCAGAAGCCGAACAAAGAACGGCCGGTGGCAGCATCGAATTGTTTCGCTTTCATGATTCTCGATTCATTTTTCCAATTCCGGCTAAACATTTGTCTCAAGGGCTGCGACCACTATTTCACATTCCTCTCGCTCTCGATGTTGCTTTATCATTCATCCCATGGATAGCTCAACAACATTGCTGGGAAAGTAGACGATCTGTATTTTTGACGCTGGCGGATAGCAAAAAATTTATTGTCCAGCGTCTAGCGGTTCATGGTAAAACGATAATTACTTCTTCTTCGCATTCGATATCGGCAACGTTGTAGACGCAGAATCCCTTGTCTGGCATAGAGAAAGAAGTTCTCACGGAGGGCTTCTCGTCATGCTCATCGGAGGAGAAAGTCGATGGAAGCGATGTCTCGAAAAAAGTCCGCTCCGCTTGCTTGACCGAATCATTTGCATTCGGATGCGTTGACAGTTCCCTTAATGCCGGAGTCTCACATTCGCGGATCGATTGGAGCGCCACCAATATCAAGGTGGAGCTAGTCAAAACTCTCTCCGTCAATGTCAGCCACCATGAAGTTTCCGATGAACCCCTGTTAGGAATTTCGGATATATAAGGTTCCGATGCACAGATGTGTATAAAATCGATGGAAAAGAGGTGGTATCGACACGGCGCCGGAGTTGGACTGGCCCCCTCTGATCGTGACTGGCTTTGTTTCCGCTCTCGTTGGAGAATAGCGGCGGACAAGCTGATTTCTCGACGGGGGATGCTTGTCTCGATACGGAATGTCTTTGTCTCTTCATCTTGCACAACTCGTGATACACGGAGCGCTCGGCGAACAAATCCCTCTGACGAGCGTATGCCTCTTGTCTCTGCAATCGAAATCTCGATCAATATCAAATATCAACTTCCGGGAAAATCTCGTTAGACTGAAAAGCAAATTATGAGCGTCAAAACTGGCGAATGGTTTCCATAATCGAGACTCGGACGTGTTTCTATGGAAACTCGATCTTTGTAGACTCCTTCATCTCATCGGCCATTTTCGACATCCATAACTTCGTTTATTTCATCGAGGTCTCACTGCGCTGACGAAGAGATCAGGGTAATCAACAGAAATCCTTCCGTCCATCGAATCTTATCCTATCCAAGGTCTGTCGTGATCCACGGTGAATTACGCGAATGAATGATTTGATTTTTCTGCGTCGAGCTCCGGAAGGCGTTCGTCTCAGCATACATGAGCGTCGGAAAGATATTCATTCATACCAGATATGTATCTGGATAATCCCGCTTGCGAGTCATCGTAGATTTTGCGTCGCGAAGTCGCGTCCACCGATAATCTCCCCAATACCAATGCAAAATAATGCTCTGGTAAAAGTGTGTCGGACAGCTCGGGCTCTTCGGGACTCCATAACATCGAAATGTGCCGAAGCGGCAGCATCAGAGAGTGGTCATGTCGTCGAGGTGGCTTCGCTCGTCTGAACGCGTGCCTTCCCCGCTTATTTTCCTGACGCGAGAATACTTCTTCTCGGATCCGTTATTTCAAAAGTGGCTGATCACATGGGTACAATTGCGGCCACGTACTTGTGAGACCCGGCAATGGAGAGAAAACTTCCGTGCTACACGCGTGCTCAGCTGACTGCTCGTCTATCCATCTCTTTGTCCGACGCGACGGTGAGACGTTCGACCGGTCGCTCAAACGGTAGCATGCTTCCCCAATTTCCTTTGAACGCCTCCTTCACAAGTGCCTTCATCACGAATGGTGGGTTGTCGACTTTTCAGTCGGGGCCGCTCAAACTCCGAAGACGCAGGAGAGATTTCAGCACGCTTCGAAGCTACAGCAGAAAGTGACCACTAACATTTGTTTTACGTCGCCTTCGGCGTTAGCAGTTTTTTGTGCGCAAGTTAGATGAGCTACATTTGAATGGGAATATGAGATCTGCTCTATCTATTCGTCACCTCCTCATTCGCGTTTTCGCAACGCTCGCGGCCCTCTCGACCCTGCGTATTCCCCTCATCGGTCAGTCAGCTCGAGACGATCAGTAAATGCTCCGATTATCATTGTTGTCCGACTGGTGCGAAGCCACAGATCGTCCGGCAAGAAAAGGGTTCCTGCAGGAGAGGGTATTGGAGTCGGTCCGTCGAGAGCATCGGGGATAATTCTCGATAGTATATGAAGCCGAGCTTTGTCTACTTTCAGATTATCCACCGCTCCGCTATCTTTTCTCCGTTTGATTCACTTATTATACATATATTCATTCATTTATCTATTCTACGTTTGCTTAGTTTATTGACGTGATTTAGTCTCTAAAGTGTCTCGAAAAGCCGGTCAGAGAAACTTCGTCCTTCATGCAGCGAAATCTTCCCCGCTTTTCCGGGGCTGGATTTTCGTTGATAGGCATCGATTTATCACGAGTATTGGGTGGAAAGATTGCGACATTTACGGGACATTGTCCCGGCTAATTTCCGCCCGGAACTGAACGATGGAGGAGGGTCTATTTGATGATTTCTGTGGATTTTCGAGAAGCTCTGTCAAACCGCATGACTGATCGTTTTCTAGAATGACGGGAGAACGTTCGGCTCACGCAAATGGACGGAAGTAAGATCTTGATGTAGTTCGATGAGGACGAGGGCTTTAATATACTGAAGACCCCTTGTCCGGGCAATCATTCAGTCCGTAGGGTGATCCCCCGCTTTGGTGGAGAAGACCGCGGCGGCTATGCAGGTTTCCCTGGGATCTATCTTCTGACCGCGGAAAAGTTTCCTGCACTGAGGTCAATCTTGAATCGAACAGGGCTCTGACTGACATGCTTCTAGCTCACGTGTGCTAAGCTCATCCCGTCCGTCCGGAATTCCCAACAGAGGTCTCGCCGTATTCGATCGATAAGGACGAAGTGTCCGATATGACTGCGGGCCGATTGTTCAGGCCTCACAGGAGCCACCCTGACGCGTTCACCAACCTGCGGCTCCGAGAGTTTGCGGGAAAAAAATTCTCTAGTCCACAACGAGCACGGTCGTCGACCGAGAGCTCTCGAATGAGGATATCGAGCACCTATAAGCGTGGTTCGATGATCATGGCCGCGGCTGTGTATTTCGAGAGCTGACCATACAGCCGACCGAACGCGAACCAACGAGCAAAACAAGGAGGAGCGCGCATTCCGATAGAACTCTCCTATATATTCCGCATTCCTTCCGTACATGGTTCTAATCATCCTCTCAATCGATGGACGTGGGAGTTTACATCACAGCGCTAGTCTCACGCAATGCACAACGAAGTGAGACGTTTCCACGCAAAACGGAAGTAGCCAGCTACTACCTTCCGTTTTTTATCATGCTATAGCTTACTTCCTGGTGTGCTGAGGGACGCATGTATTCTCATCGAATCGGCATTCATCCATGGGATTTGTGTTCCACGGGGCAGCGCTCACAGCTCCTGCTTGCACGAACGTCATCCGATCGGCTCGCGCTACCGTGCTGCACGTGAGTGTATCGTCTCCGTAATTTTCCGCTAAGGAACCGCACTGCTTGGTGAGGAGGTTACCGCAGGGCAAGCCGTGACTGGATTGAAACGGCATAACAGAGCTTCCCGTCCCGGGAGGACGCACTCCGGCGCGGAGTAACAACACTTCTTGGCCGGTTTCTCACTCCGCAGTTATAGTTGTTTTACAACGTCACAACTATATGAGTCTTAGTCATCGATAGCTTTGAACTGGCTCAATACGCTCATCGATCCAACGTTTGCCGTTGTTTTGTCATTCTTCCCGCTCATCGTCATGGGCTCTCGAGACTCGTCCCGACAGGTCCGATGAACCACGGTATGCCGAGGGAAGGTCCGCCGTGTATGGTGCAAATGGCGCCTCGATCGCAAAAAGATACATTTGACGGCCGAAAGACAGCTTGGCTCGGGGAAGCCTGGAACCCTTGAGATATAGCATTCTGAAGAAACATGCGAATCTGTCCCGTGCCTTCTGGGTCAATCGGTCGATCCGACAGGAGGAGTCGGTGCCCGAGCGGTAGGAGGCGCATCCATGGAGGTGCTTACCTCTTCAAAGGCGGAATATTTGCGTCTCTTCCGCTCGCGACAGTGAAGCTCTGGAGCAGTAGATGTTCCGCGTGTTCGGAACCATTAGCGCGGAAGAAACTTCCCGGCGGGGCATGATCTCGTCCCCTGACCAGTATTCCCACCGTGTAGCTCTCGCGCGGCGTCTCAAGACTGAAACCGGTCGAAAGCGCTCCATCCGGCCTCCTTCCGTGATAACGAGATTTGTGGTGCTGCGTCAGACGACCATGCACACGAGAGTGGTCTTACGAAGCTCCGAAAAGATTGCATATTCTTCGGAAGAGAAAGAGAAATCGATCGGGATCGGGAGTTCTTAGCATACTAGGCGCACGGCTCTAACAACATATTGTCCGTATAAGTATCTGAGATATCGGCCGAAGGCCGTGCAAAGCTCCGTTATTCACCACAGGAGGATAAGGATGTGGGATACGGATGGATAGGGCCGCCTTCTTGGAACCTTAGCCTCCAAAATCAAGCGCGTAGACACGTTTTTCTTGGAAAGAGGGCGGGGGCGAGGCTTTCCCTAATGACGCGTCTTCTCAGAGCCTGTACTGTCTCATCACGACGACAAATCTTGCCCCTGTAAGTGGGCTCCCGCCCTGAATACAGTCCAGCTTTCTCCAAAGAGAACGCCCCGTCTCCCCGGTTGCTTGGGGTTGGAGCCTCACCGCAACCCTGCCACAATATCCCCGCTCGAAGCAAATGAAGTTCGCAGGGGGAACTTCCATCGCGCCTGGAAACCTCTGCCTCGGTAACGACGCTCGCTGTTGAGTCTAGAGTCTCGCGCCCTCCCATAGGCCGGCTGAAGTTGCACGGGCAGCCAGTAGAGGAGATCCAGAGCAGTTCTCCTCCCTTCAGATTAATTTTGTCGGGAAGTTCAGCTCACGCATTCTATTGATCTACTCGGTCTGACTGCCTCATGAAGGATCGTACTGCGACAACAGACCTAGGGAAAATCGGAGGGTCGTTTCATACGAGGAAGGAACTCGCGCTCATTCGGTAGAATGATGGCCTCAGAGTCGCTAGCGGGCTGGCTGACTGACTGGCTGGCTGGGTGGCTGCATGGTCATCTGTCTGACACAAAAGCTCTGTACGTGCTACGGCCATCGTCCGCAGAATTGATTCCGACGCTCGAGGACCACACACAGAAGAAGCCGATCAAGCTCTAGCAGACAAGCAAACAGGCTGACTGCTGACCGAATAGAGGCCTTCTCATCTGATTCCGCAAGCTGCTCAGAGCCTGATAGTCTGACTAGGTTGCAAGTCTTTCCGTTCATTACAAGAGAGCATCCTCCCCTTATCGATGAGAACTTAGAATCCGGAGGAGCGGACTTGGGAGAACACTCCGTCTCGATTCTTCGAGCCACAGTCTATTTGTCACCCTCTGGGTCGCAGCGATGCGAGGGCTCCGTTTCGTTCGAAACATGAAGATCTCGATGTGAATCCCGAGATATTCATTCATTCATCCAAGTCCACTTTCTTCGCGTGAAGGATTTGGGAACGGCTCATAATAGTTCGAAAATATCACTTCGTCGTAGTGAGTACGAGCATTATCCAATGTTCATGGGGGTATGACATTTGGACACAAGTCTCCGCTTGAATCTGTCGTGGACTGCTCGGAGGTGCGCTTGGAGTATATCGCAACAGATAATCTTTCGGGACCATCTCTGCTCTGAGTTCGCAGTCGGAATCTCAAGTTGACCTCGGTCTGGTTTTCGGCCTGCTTTGCAGGCGGTGCTGGAGAAACCCAAATGTCTCATCACCTTGAGCCTCGAGGATGTATTACGACGGGAGCCTCGCACTTCTGCCCGCGAGCCTTGTCTTGAATTAATCCCTGTTACATTATGTGCTGAGCTTCGCACGACATATGCACATGTGTTTCTCCGGAGCATTCACCTTTGGGAGGATTACAGAATCGTCATCAATTCGCGAGCCTCCATCTCGCCTTGCGCTGTCGGTTAGTCGACAGTAGATAAGTACTCGTCGATGAATTTTCTCTCGTCTATCCTTTCCTTGCTTCGCTCTTCCACCCGTCTATCTGTCCGGCTGTCGGTGTAACTGCCTGACCGAACGACCACCGGTCAGGTGGTCGGTTGTTCCATTGAATTCCATCTGATAGAAGAAGGAGCAAACTATAGAAGCAAAGCGAAACCGATTCTGAAGATGGACCGCCCTTCGA
Source organism: Galendromus occidentalis (assembly GCF_000255335.2). Lineage (NCBI taxonomy): Eukaryota > Metazoa > Arthropoda > Arachnida > Mesostigmata > Phytoseiidae > Galendromus > Galendromus occidentalis. The sequence goes on from NW_003803820.1 coordinate 163,564, forward strand.
CCGGTCGCTGTTCCTACTGCCCTTGCTGCCGCCGACGCTGGCAACTACGACGACTACGATGATGTCGATGAAGGCGGGATCACCATAGGAAACCGACGGCCGGCGGCCGCCGTCGTCGTTGTTGTTCTCGGTGTTGCTGGCAGAGCCAACAAGAGAAGGCATGCCTCCTTTTCAGTAGTCAAGAGCCGCGCTTTGATGCTGCCGTCACTCTGTCTCTGTGTTCTTTCCGTCCAAACATTCGACCATTCAGCCACTCAGTCAGCCGGCCTGCCGACCGTCCAACTGGCTAAGCAAGCAGGCGAGCGAGCGACCGACAAACCAACCATTCATTCGACTACACATCTGAACCGCCATTCGTTCGTGGATCTATTCCAAGTGTTCAACAAAAAATCTTTGTTTATTTTCCACGCTTTCTTTTGTTGGCACTCAGACAGCGGCGACACTATCGCGTGCCTGAATTTGATCATCAACGTCGCTGATTTTGCGGAGTCATTCGTCATGTCGTCTCCTTTCGCAAGCTTGCCGGGCTCGGTGGGTGATTTTCAGCAACAGAATAGAACTCGACGAAGAGAAGTGATATTGGTCCACGACCTGACGGAACGACAGACTCATTTCCAAGTCTGGAATTTCGCGAATCGCACTAGGGAAGACCGACGAATGAGCGGCGGGGACAGTGCGCAACACGCGAGTGTACACGCCGATCTGTGAGAGCAAAACCATCCTCCAAGCCCCTCCGTCACCACTCGCATTAATAAAGGGACTGACCAGAATACTACCTAGCTACTATTCGCATTGGTCAGCGCATCAACCCCTTGAAAGGAAACGGTCTTCCATGAGCCGATCGCGAAAGTAGAAGAAAATCGAAATCGTCGCCAACTAAGCATTGCTAACGGGCATGCTCTTTCTTGTATTCGACACTGATCTTCACTCCCTTTGCGTGCGTTCTCGGAACGGCTCGAACATAGAACGGCTTTAAGTTCACGTCAGAATGAAGGCGACGTCGAGGGGGAGGAGGAGGAGTTGGCGGCGGACAGCGACGACGACTTCGAGAAGAAAGAAGATGACGCAGAGGAAGTATGTAGTCGAGGTGTGTAGCGTTTAACGTATTTCGAATCAGCGCCCAGATCAAAGAGGCGAAGCCGCCTCTGCCTCAAACGCAGCGGTCTCAGAAACATCCCGAGTCTAAGCTGGCAGTCAGGCAAGTAGTCAGTCAACCAGTCAGTTAGTTCGCCAGCGAAGGCGAAGAAGACTCGCCGACCGAATTTTCTACTCAGTGGACCGATTGACCGACTGACTGACTCGAAGACAAGGCCAAGAAACAAATTGATCGGATTAACAGGCAGATATGTAGCTATGAATCCGTCCACGAGATCCTCGTAGCTTTCAGGGCCTGTGTGACGGATCGAGCGAATCGACTCATTGGAGAGCGATGAACCTTCGCAGCATGTATTGAGTCGTTTTGTCTGTATTCCATGCCTCTCTGGAATGAGCGCGAGCCATTGTTCATTTCGGTCATGGTGAAAGTTGATCGTGAGGGTCGCTTTTTTTCGCTGTTGAAGTGAACCCGAAGCGAACATTCGACTCGCTCGCTCGCCCACCATGACCGCTGGCGGACTGAGTGTCAGCCAGTCAGACGCGCCGCCAGCAGCCCGCAATGACCGTGCTGTTTGTTTCGCCGTTTTGCGAAGTGGTGTCTGTATTAATTTAGCCGGCGGTTGCCCGCTCGCTTCGGCGGCACTTGAGTGTTCGCTCACTTGGTCGCCTCTTTGGTTGTCGTCGTTGTCGACGTCCTCCTGGGTGGCATCATCATCATGAGCAGCAACATCCTCATCATCAGCGTCGTCGTCATCATCATCATCTTCAGAACCTAGATGATGTTCTTCCTCTGTGCGAGCGGTGCGGGTTATGTGATACCTAATTAATCATTCGAGTTATCCACTCCAACACTGGGAACACAGGCTTTAATTGCTCGCGCGCTCCTCTTCTGACGCCTCTACCCTCCGCATTCGCCCGAGTCGCTGCCCGACTCGACCCTTGCAGCTCAACTCATTGATTCAAGACTGGCTGCTATTTGGTCGCGAAGTTCGGTATACTGAATTGAGCCGTAACCCAATCGAGAGGTTGTTGCGCGCTCCCCTGAATGTGACTTCACGACGGGGTATCGGAAAAGAGAGAAATCATTCTGCTCGCGGATAACTCGCTTGAATGATGATACGAGCGGTGAACCCTCGGAAATCCAACTCCATCCGCGAAAGGGTGCATCCCATTCCAGAGCAGACGTTCATGCGAGACTCGATCGCTGGTGTCTGAATCAGGTGCATTGTTAGAGTCCTAAACGGATATTCGCCTGGAGAGCCATTCGCGATGAAAAGGAAATGCCTCCTCGCAGTGATGAGGGAGGCGAAAAGATGATTAGCCATTGATGTCGAGGCCGAAAACGGGGGTGAGGGTGTGGGTGTTAACTGATTCACGGCTCTTATTTGTCCGCTCGCTCCGAATACGTCTCATCTCTACGACTTTAGCAGAGCATCCGAATCAGCGATTAGTGGGCAGCATTTGTGGAGGTTCGCATGCCAGTGCGGTGGACCTCCGAATGTAGACATTTAACAAGCCAGACACGTAGAGCAGGGCTTCCAAACATTCCGCGCTTCGAAGAACGCCACAAGATTTCCACGGAGCCCTTGGACAAGGCTTCGCGCTACATTCCTCCATATTTGCTCCTCTAGTACCGCGAGACCTCAGACTGTCATCGCTTTCGGAGCACTGGGTGCATTAGAGCACAGCGAGTTCATCTGATTGGGCGAAAAAATTGGAAGTCAAGAAAGCCCGAGTGGAGGCTCCTGGCACCCTTGGCTTCTGAGGAACCCGGGTCGAGAACCTTTCGACCTAGAGAACCTCTGGAATAATTCTCGATAGAAGAACGACCAACACGCAGACAAGCACAACTACCAGTAAATTTTGTGAGTAGCGGCGCCTGTCGGGCAAAGAGGCGCGTAGAACGAACAACGGAAGGAGCCCCGCAGCAAATCCCTCCTCCTCCTCCTCCTACACGATTAAAGTGCCGAGTCACGCCTAGTTTTTGCTTGCTCGGAACTTGGTTTCGCTCCGTTGTTCCGTCAGAAGCAAGCTCACAATTATTGCTCACACCCTCCTGCAAAGCGGCACAAACATTGCCCCAATCGTCTGGGATGATGAAGCTCACCCGCAAGCTGGCGGGCGACTCAAATAGCTACATAAGTCTTTCTACTGAAACTATTATCAGAACACGATTCGGAGGTCAAAGGTGTGTCGAAGACGCTAAGTCATGTGAAGCGAAATCATGCAGAGGCACTGTTTAAATAATCCTTTCTTCAACTTACAGTACCCGGAAGGGAAATGGAGATCGATGAGAACTCGGTATCATCGGACGGCGGCGGAGATGGGGAAGTCGGAATAACATTGAAGAGAAAACAAAGGCGGTCTCGAACGACCTTCACAGCTCAGCAATTAGACGAATTGGAAAAAGCCTTCGAGCGGACACAGTATCCGGATGTTTACACACGAGAAGAGCTCGGACAGAGAACGCGCTTAACAGAGGCCAGAGTACAGGTGAGTTTAAGGGGATTCTCGCTCGTTCGAGATTCCCATCTGAATATTATTGTCGAAGCATATATCACAGCGTTCCCTGATGATCCAAGCACCCGACCGTCGTCCCTCGGCGCGAGCTCGTATGGAACGAAGCGGTCGAGTTCCTCTCAAAGTGTAGACTCGTTCCCCGAACCTTAATCTGGTATCCAGTCGATTCCTCGATAAGCAACACTCGAGTGGGCTTTGCAACCGCGATTATCAACCCCGATTGCGGTTTCTCTTCAGTATGAGACCCTAGGGAGAAAGCGAATGAAGGAAGCCAATGAGCGCGGCTTTTCATTGAACATGTGGTTTTTCGCGAAGCATACACGCAGGTTATTCGCCGAGGATGATAGAATGGTTTATATCAGGGACTGGGAAGCCGGAACTTCCCTCCTAATGGTCGGAGTCAGCAATTTCCTCTGAAATTCTGAAAACCGGAACGCAGAAAACTCCGAGGAGCAGACAAAACGTAGAAGACGAACACGTCCTCGGTAATCGCAACTCGACTCATGAGCCTCGGCTGTTCGGACTGATTTCTAGAGCTCCTATAAATGCCGGATTGAGCAGAAAATCCCGAGAGCGTCCTACCCAGTCACTTCTTCGGAGCGTGTCTTCGTAAATTCAGCTAGGTGATGCATCCATCATCCTTTTTGAAGGGGATTCATCGATTTCTTGTCGCGGTAGAATCTAACTCTTCCTCCGCCTTCCGGGGAAAGCCGGCCCCGGTAGCCTGGTCTGGGCTTTGTCGGAAAATACGCGAAGCAGTCGTCCGTGACAAAGTTAGCGGAACGTTTATCCGTTCCCACGTCCCCCTCGCGATGGCGAGCATTCGAGGAGAATCGCCGGGAAAGACTTTGATACATTAGATTTGAATACTTGGATTTGATCGTCCAGTGGAGAGCTTCCGGGTTGACTTTTTGCTTTCGAAAATTGGTGATGCTCGAAGCAGCTCTTCACCGGGCGTGCGCGGAATCCAGAAGTGTCCCGTCGAGGATGATTTTTCGAATTAATGAATCAAAAAAGAGTGAAAGGTGCATTCTCTTCGTCACGCTCTGTGAAGTTGTGAGCGATAAGTTTCTCACTCGGGCTCAGTGGGATGTGCTATAGGAGCACTCACTCAGCTGTAATTTAATAATGGTCCAAAGATTCCTAATTGCTCTGAAATGACCTCTCACTTAATACCGAAATAGCGCAACGGGAAGATGAAGGGGCATTCTACAGAAAAAGTCGAGGAGGCGATTAAGTCTACGCGCCGACCATCGGAGCGGACAAGGGAGCACTTGGTACGTCCCGGTAGGAGAGACTCGGTACGCGACCATGACCTGTCTTTGGCTATCCGACGACACCGTTGTCCCTGGAACTCAGTATTGGCCTGGTATCATCGCCTGGATGTATTCGAGCTCCAGCGGATCCCGGCTGCGTTGACTCCACGAAACAGGGGAGGAGACGCGAACCGAATCTAAATGCTAGCAAGAAAAACGTCAATAAAGAGTGCTTCCCATCGGATGATGAAAAAGCATTCCCACTTCCAGTGCTTCACAATTTTCCGTCACGAAGTGCGGAAGTACTGAGTTCTGAAAATTCGGGAAGCGAAAAATCTTCGAAATGCCAGGTATTTGCCTCTGACTGAGAAGGCACATCATCATGATGCCCGAGCGCGACCCTGCGTCGTGGAGAGTTTTCTTTCTCTTCACACATGGCAACAGTGCCTGGGAGACGTCTCTGGTCTTAGTTAGTGAACCTGTCGGTAGCAGCGTATCCCCATCGGGGCCGTATAGGGCTTCAGTCTCCTCCTCCCAGGAGTTCTGTTCGTAATGCTGAAGAATGGGAGCGCCCGTAGAAGATCCCAGCCCCGTGGAACAGGTACCTTCACTTCTAGGTTCCTCAATGCTCACCTCGAGGTAGACGCATCATCATGGTTCACGATGAAGCGTTTCTACGCACAAAGACGAAGAAGTGTACGAGCTGACAGTCAAAGAGAAGGGCTCGAAAGCGAGGTGACATGTCGGAAATAGCGGCAGGACACGACTCACGAAGCGGCAGCGACGCGTAAAATTCTCCGAGGAGTGGAGTAGGTTTCGAGACTCTCGCGACTCTACAGGGACTCTCTCGCAATGTCCAATGAGGTGCGACCGTCCACTAAGAGGCAAACCACTGTTCTAGTCCGCGGAGGTCAGCTTCTCTGTACATTGGAATCAGATAGAAGCGGGAGCACTAAGATCATGAGGACAGAAGACCCATCTTGATCAGCACGCTCTGGTCGAAGTATATATACATAAAAAAAATTATTGTCGGGAAATCCGTCTTCTTCTTCTCAAAGCTTCATCTGCGAGAATCCCGGTCTAGAGGAATGATTGGGACATGCCCAAGAACTTCCGGACCAGAGGCTTAATGGTGCCGTGCATCGATCTTCCCCCGTATGCCGCGCTGGCGTAGTCCAAGCCACCGCCTGAGCGCGGTATATCCTTGATCACTGGCATTTTCGAATCCTGTCTCGTCCATCCGAGCGACGAGCGTACCCGGCCTCGATCTCTCGCCTGCGTGCAATTCCGATAATGGCTGAAAATAAGCTATCACCGATGCCGAGGTCGGATCTGAAAATCTTGCGCTCCACTCAGTCTGTCGGCGGGGAGTATTCGGGTCAGAACGATGAAATTCTACAAACTCAATCATCAATGATCATGAATCTGTTTGCGTTCTGATGTATGGCCACCGCGCCTCCGTCATCGCTATATAACGCGCGAGGAACAGAAGAAAATGATCCATGTAGCGCAGTATCTGACTCAAATTACGGCAGTATAGACGTTGTCTGGGATTATCATCAGGATCTCGATCGAAGAGAGAAAGCTGTGAGCTGCGGTGGCATTTACTCTCGCCTCTCCACGATCATCATTTTAGATACCTTGGCCACCCGGCATCCTTCTCCGTCGGCGAGCTACATCGGCTCTACTAAGCTTGCTTCAGCTCACTTCGACGACCTGGCAGAGTGACGTTTCATGTCACGATGATCTGAGGGAGGAACCGCCTTAGCGAGGTGCCAAACAGTGAGACCTCCCGTCCGGTCGTTTCTCTTATTGACGGGTGGATGAGCGGACGAGCGGACACTTCGACAACGCAAATTGGAACTAAACACTGGGTGGTGTGAGCACCCTCGTCAAAGACGCGGCTCGACGCCTACCAGAGAGCGGGATGCAGTCCAGCAGTCAGTATGTCAGAGGGTTCCTCCGTTCGAGCGTCAGTCTACCCATCTGTTTGTCCATGAACTGCGTACGCCATTCTTGTCAACCCTCATCAGCTACCTATCCCTCAGAAAGCGGCGGGCTGATCACTTGACACGAGTCGAACTCGACAACTCGGAGGACCAATGATCTAACTCTTCTACCCGCTCCGTGATTCCCCTTTAAAGCCGCGGGCAAAAAAAAAACAAATCAATGGTCGAGGGAGCGAGTAACAAAAAAGTCGACGGCAAAGACGAGGAGTTAGGAAATTCTGGCGCGTGCCATCGTAAATGTTCGAAAAAGTCGATGAGTTTTCGGAATGATTTGAATACGTGGTTCCCGGGGAGCTCACTGCGTGTGACGAATTCGCTCTTTGTGACGCATAGCTCTATCCCTCAAATTGTCGTCATGGAACTTAGCATGCCGCCATTCGATCAATTCCGACGCACCTATTCTGCGAAAGCCGACGGATGGAAAAATCTCGAGTGGTTCCTCGGATAATTCTGCTGAACGAAGTCGCCTGCTTCCTTAGGACCGCGAGAGAACGATCGAGGTGTATTGCTCTGGCTGATGGGCTCTTCCGATAGTCTCGGCTAGATATCTGGCCTGATTCCGAGCTATTATAGGCACAGGATCGGTGATGGGAATGTTTGCGTAGGTCACGCGCTCGACCTAGCCTCGGGGAATTTGAGCACCCAATCTCATGAGTCTGTAATGAAGGAGGCATCCAGAGAGGTAGCAAAGCGTTTGAGGCGCTCGAGCGACGGTTGAGCCACGGTCGTTGCCTCGGACCAATTGAAACTCTCGACTTACGAAAGTTATTCAAGAGACCATCCGTCTTAATTATCCTCTAAAGACTCGCTAGCAGCGCTCTTGAGCGATCAGGTAGCTCTTTTCTTAATGCAAACTAATTCGTGCTAATTCCATCATCCACTGGGCCTTCGGTTTTGATTTGGCTCGGCGCTCCACGACTACGTTTCCATTCAGTTCGGCTCTCGATCATCGACTCCGGGAGCCCCAAGGGACGTAACAGGCGGGTCTATTCTGACGATACTTGCCCCGGATTCGAATCAAGGATGGGGGAATCATGTCGGCAGGTACAGCGGCGCTCGGGCCTTTTACGACTCATCCCACTCGATCAACTTCCGGGTCAGTCCCAATCGATTCCGCTCTCTTACTCAGAGATCGGGCATGGCGATGGGACACCAGATCGGTGGACCTGGGATGTGAAGTACTTTCTACGAGCATCATGGAATAGGCGACTATGCGGAGCTCAAGCCGAGGCTCTGCAAGTCTTGGAATTGGATCCGCGGTAAACACCCTCAAGCTTTGCGGGAATTTCACATGCATGTTCCTCTTTCTACAGGTGTGGTTCAGCAATCGACGAGCGAGGTGGCGGAAGCAAATGGGAGGACATCAGCAACCGCATCAAGCTCAGCACATGGGTGGATTCTCGGCGTTGGGTCTACCGTCGGCTTCGGCGACGACTTCTCCCTATGTTTCAGCAGGATCTGCGGTGACTACGGTCGGAAGCTCCTCCAGTTCATCGGTGGCAGCAGCAGTAGCAGCTGCCACCGTTGCGTACGGAGGTCTGCTGAACGAAGGGGGCAATTCTCCTCCTAGCAGCTATGTGTCGCACATACCGTCCCAACAACCGCAGCAATCTTCGAACACAGCGCCGAACAGCGCCAGTAACGCACATGGTAAGCTATCGTCTCTTCACGGGATGCAGCTCCCCGACGCGTTTTTTTTCGTAGATTCCGTGCGAAAGGCGCGTATCTCAATTCGGGCGAGACGGACGAAAGAATTTCTTCGGTTCCATATTCGTCTCTTCTCCGAATAGGTCCAGAAGCCGCTGGAATCGATCATCAACGAGCAGCTTTACCCCAGCAAGATGAATCAGAAGCACATGCTGTCTCGCTGCAACATCAGGGTCAAGAAAGTGCTTACTCGTCTACGGTCCTTTCCATGATGCACAACCCAATGGAATATCACGGAGCGGCTGGACATGGGAGCACTTCTCTGATTGACGAAACAAATCCTTGGAATCATCGCAACCCTTGGTCTCAGCCGTCTCAGCAACCGAACGCGCCGCAAATGGCGAGTCACCATCATCATGGCCTAGCACACGGTGTCTCTGCCGTCGCTGCTGCCGCTGCCGTCGCTAATACAGCCGCCGGCGCTTCTCAACCTTCGACTGCTTTCAATGAGGGTTTCTCAACTTCGAACGGATACTTCTCTCCAGAGCTATACTATCCTGGTCAATTTGGGGGTGGCGCTGGACTTAGAGGTCTCACACTGTGAAATCGACTGACAGAATCTGACGTTGAGATTTTCGTAACTAATCCGCAAAACATTGTCCATGCTATTGGCGGGTCAGGTGGAGGGGGCATCTGATCCCGGAACAGCGGGTCGTGAATGGCGATGAGAATGAGATTGATTGGGTTGACTGGAGAACCCGTCCGAGGAAGCGCTTCTGTCCCATTCTCTTGCACAGCCCAATACGTAGACATACCTGCAGGACGATTTCGAGCAATCGACACGCGAAGAATCCGGTCTCTCGAGGGGTTTCTAGAATCTGAAGATTTACATTCAGAGTAGGTAGCTCACACGGGTCGGAGCAGAGCCGTTCCTCGGACGCGTTCGAAAGCAAAGCTCGATCCTCAATCCGAGGTAAAGCTATCCGAAGAGGCTGAAGATGGCCTCAGTCTCGGTCTACCGATGAAGACCACAGAGAATAATAGCCCGTGCACGCATACGATAGACCAGCGGCGATTCTGACATTGAATTTAATAAATGATATACGCGCAGACGCCCGATACTGCAAGCCGTTGGTCGTAATCATGCCTTACCTATAATGAACCCTAACCACAAGCATAGCTAGTGAGTGCCCCGCCGTCGAAGCTATGCGATAGGGGAACCACGTACCGTGTACGTATATAGCTTGCATTCTTGATGGGATTCGAAATCTCGTCTCTGTCTGTTCGTCGATTCGGGCGTCATCATCGGGATTCCGGAGCCGAGGCTCTCGCACTAAGGAATGAGTGTCGATGTCTGCACAGAGTGGCTGACTGAGACTCATTCCGAACTGGATCCGATGTGACCAGACAAGCCAGTGCAGAGAACCGAGAAACCCCACAGCTACCGGTGCGCCTCAATCGACTGCGGTCAACGCAAATGAATGGAGTAAAATATTGTACTTGTCTGAGTCAGCCTTCGATTGTGCTCTCTTGCGAAAGAGATCACATGTCGTCTGCCCACGTCGAACGACCTCCCCTCCAGACTGATCGATATGCCAATGCGAATGGAGGATTCCCCGCCGTAAGAGTTGATCGATCGCTGACGGTCATGCGGAACGCTAATTCATCCACAGCTGCTGAGCATTGGTTCGCGACAAAGAATGCTTGCGAAGTTTTCCCTCGAATCAAAACTTCTTCCTGTGCCATCTCGCATCTTGAGTATCTTATCAGCGTGTATCAAAAGCCTTGTGGGAGAAGATTTTATAAGGAATGGTGGCAGGAAAATTGCATGGGGGTCGAATGGAGAAGAAAGTTGGGGAACTCCTGTTCCAGAGCCTCGGGACCAGAGGGTACAGCTTTCAGCCGTCAATGGCTCCCAAGGATTAGGGGCAGAAGGCCTGACACTGATAGCGGAGATATTCCGGCGCCTCTACCGAATCAGGACACTATCGATCACAGCTACCCTTGCGCGTCAGAGTCAACCGGGATGGGAAGTCTAAGGATGCAGGTTCAACAAAAAATTATTTTTACTGCCGGATCAACGAATAAGCCCGCAGACCCAACGAGAACATTGATGCACATGATGATCACATAGCTATTATTTCTTTTTCATCCTGAGTACATCGCCAGGAGATGGGTAGGGACGCTGCTGGAACAGCGGTCCAGACGCTGTAGAGTCGACGGCTTTACCCCCTTCACGATCGAGGCCGTCCGCCCAGCCCCCGCGCGGGCATGTGTCTGAATAGGCAGCAGGGTCCATGGGATCTAGAGCTCCATTGTCCCTGCGATTTCTCCTCCGATCAGAAGCTCTGCTCATTTGCTGCGACGATTGTTGCCTGGAGTACAAGCAGAATTATTCCATCCTGCCCGAGGCGCAGATGAATATATACGCCAGGTATCTGCCATGAAGCTTGGACGACTTGAAAAAATTCTTCCATACCGCGGAGCTTTCTTCTGGAGGCTCGAAGTATCATCTTCCTTCCCATCATCGTCAGAGTTTTCCGAGTCGTCTTCTTCATCGTTCTCAAAATCCTCGTCGTGATCCTCTGGAAGGGGGAAAATTTGTCTGGATGACCCTCCTCCGAGTACGATATTACTGCTTCCAAACGGTCTGTGTGCTGCCGCATCTATGCTGGCGCCTGTGTCGGTCAGAAAACAGATTGGACGTACCTTCGATCGCCATGATCTCTTGGAATCTCGGTACAGGGAGCGTCACTTGAGACCGAGGGTGAGTGGGACTCAGCCAGCAAACCTGAAAACATTGCCAGAGCACAAAGCAGAAATTAACGGTGGATAAGCCTTTCGATGGCCGACGGAGAGCGCGACCATTTTTCTTTCTTTCGCGAAGCACAACGATGCTTACAACCTTACACTTACCTGCTTGCCATCCCGATGCCAATAGTAATATCTGCCAGTTCCAGCATCGTATTCTTCCGTCCAATCAGGAGGGAGGGGATATCTCTTCAACATTCGCAAACGTCTCCGCGTTAGAGTTTTCTTCTCCTTCAAGATACCTGCGATATTGAAAATCTTCCTTCAAAATTTTCTTATTTCTCTCATCCGTCCGCAACGACCGCCACGTTCTTCGAAATTCATACAGATAGGCGACGCTATTCCCTAGCCTCGGCTACGATTCGCAGGGTTATCACTAGAGCTCGGAAGTTCAGGCACTCAAAAATCTCCGAAATGGCAGGTGGGGAGGCACTGAAAAGCCTCGAAAAAGACACCGAAACTAGGCAAAATAGGCGTCATAGGCAGGAAAACAAACGCATCGAAGCGTCCATCAGTGTCGTATTGTGAGAATTTCATGTGGTAAAAAGGATTCCCATCGGTGAGTAATCGACGCCGATCTGATACGAGCTTTTTACACCGACGATTTTTTTGCGCGCTCTGGCGGAGCATCGGAACTTGTCGAAAGCAAGATGTGCTCCTGGAAACTAGGTTCGCCGACCTCATCTCATCACCATTCTAAATAAGAAACCCTCAGTTCCCCCCGAAATCCTAATCGGAATTCGGCTCGAAAAGGCACTCTAGACACGAAAAAAATGAAACGGGCATTTTACACCAAAAAATGCCGAAAAAAGCAAATATAGGCATTCAAGGCATTATGCCTGAACTTCCGAGCTCTAGTCATCACATATACCGTGAACATTCTGATAGACGGGCACGCCCGTTTACTTTTCGATCCTCTTGAAGGTCCCCGTCTTTTAGAGACTGCCCGTCTATTTTCTGGATCCCCCAGAAGATGCCCATTTATCAGGGACTGCCCAAGTATTGGAGACTGCCCGTCTATTTCTCGTATACACCGGGATATGCCCGTCTTTTGGAGAGTGCCCGTCTATCAGAATATATACGGTATTCATAATACTCACCTGCGCCCCATCTCTTGTGGCACCATTGTGTGCATTTATGGTGCACGTTCCACTTGTTTGGACAACCGGCAGCTGGACCTGAACTGACTTTCTGATCGACCCCTCTGTCGATGGGTAATTGTGGACCAATCTCTCCATTCTCGTCTTGCCTCGGCTGACTGTCGTAGTTTTCCGCGAAAACCTAAAGAATAGAGGTTTAGCCATCGGCCGCCCCCGGAATTTTGTGAGTGATTCTCATTAGAATCGCTATCTCGCACATCAGGAAGATAGCTTCAATTCCCTACCTCTTCGTGCTCAGAAGCAGCCTCATCCTGTTTTCGATTATCATTTTCACCGACTCTGCCGCCAGGTATTAGGCCGCGGCGCTTTAAACGAGCCAAGAGTGCAGCGGGCAGGGGCATTTCCGACGGATGGCAGTAGAGGCGACCAGTCAATGTCAGAATCCAGGTATTCCACTGCTATCGAGGTCTCGGAGCTCGCGGCTCGAGCTCATCTATTCTGAAGGAGTCGCTCGAAACGGACGAGGAGAAGAGTCTGGTTCGATGTTATTGTTTACGATAGGTTCCTCTCTCCTGGGTAGCAGCCGCTTCGGAGCTCTTAGCGCGGGAGATTCGAGCGTCGCTCGTGAAGATATGTGTAGTGCGGAGCCGGAGAGGTATAATTTTAATCAGCAAAGCAAAGCTCCCGTGAATGGGACTGCGAGTCTACACTCAAAGCCCAGCCCGAGACTCATATCAGCCGGGCATCCTGATGAGAGCAGAAAACTCACGCCTTAAGAGCCTGGAACGGTATTGCTTACCGCAACCGGATTTCCCCGATTCTGCGAGTTCCGGGAGCCGATCATTGACATGGGGGAAAAAGTTTGGACACTTGTTCCGGGAAAACAGTCCTCGAGAAGATAAGCGTTCTCGGGACACTTCAGCGTGGCGATCACACCCGTACGGCGCGGCGGCTCTTACGAACAATCGATTCCCACGGACCCTCCGAGGTCGGAGGAAGGCACTTTCCTTCGTAGACATGGGGGTCTCCGAAGACGAAACCGGTCTCCGTGGAGTTCTAGACGATTTTTACCTCACTTCCCCCGACGCGTAACCGATGCACCACATCAACGAGTCGTTGATCAACGAATTTTTCGGGGAAGGAAGGTAGGTGGTTCCCAGCTTGGAATCTCCGGGGGAATATCCCGGCCGGATGCAGTCGAAGGAGCATTATCCGCTGTTCCGGTTATAGCAGAATATTTGAGTGCAAGCAGGCTGTGACTCGTGACCGACATCGTCGCTTCGAAGCGGCCCCGAGCTGCGACGGGGAGATAGGGTGATCACGTCCTGACGGAACGTGTGGCGCCACCTGCCGTTAGCTGTCAAAGTTTTCTGCGGCTCGTCTTGGCGTTCTTCGGTGGTCTGTGAGTGACTGTATGCTTCATTGGGAATAGCTGTCCCGTAATCCATGTCCGCCACTTCCCGAGCCCTTCGACTGGCCCCAGCGAAAATGGTCACGAAACTCATCGCATTGAGTCTCTAAATTTGCTTTGAGCTCGCCGACTACACGGTATGACGGGTCTCCAGCCTCCTCTGCTGCCGCCAGTATGTGTGTACCTTCTGGCTACGACTGGAGCTGCTTACTGAAAACGGAACAGCTCTGATTCTCTGAGCTTTTCGGATAATCCGGTGAACACCCTCCGATGGCAAACTGAACATCGCTTCCACGCGAGATCCTCATCCCGCCATGAGCCACCAATGTCCACAGAGGTTAGTCACAGTCTACATAGCCTCGGTTCTTGCGATTTCTGATTACGTCGGCAAGATTTCCTGTCAAATCGGACATTTATCCGTTACGACTAGATGTCCAAGTCGACAGTAGTTGAATCGATCAGGACGATGCTTCATCCGTCGAGTCGACGGCTCGAGAGGACGATCTCTCCGCGTAGCTCTCGACTGCTGTCCACGACAGATTCTCGGGCGTTCACGATCAAATTATTATTATCATACTACCTGCTGTCTTTAACCAGCGAGCCGCCTGTTATTCAATCATGAGGAAGCGGTGGAGGACGGTCGATCTCAGCAGCGACGACGACGCGATGCCGACGCTCGCTTACCCTAACAGGGCCAGTCATGGCGTTCCAGCGCTCCACCGACATACCTGGCCCATTTTCAGCCGCTCATAGCGATCAGAGGAAGTCTTCCGGTGAGGTCACTAGGCGTTGGACAGTGAAGTCGGTTCGAGCTTTCGTGAAACATTGTAGTCGTTCGCGGATTGTACCTGTTCGAAATTCGACGGCTCCAAGTCCTGATTTCGACGCGCTCTCTCGCGAGCTCCCTTCGTTGCCGGCGAGCATGCTCGCGGATCATTTCTGTGGAGAATTTCCGCATACGCGAAACCGTACTGAGTGAGAAGTGAATCTCAGAGCACAGCTCCACCACGCAATTTTCACCGGAGCTGGGGTTCCGGGGCGTCGCGGAGTGCTCGAGCGCATTTTGACGTTTCGAATACGAGAGGAGGTACGATGGGGTAGCTTGACTTGGGAAATGCATGAGTGAATGGCGAGTTGCAAGTCTACTTAGGCCGGGTCCACAAAACTCGTAGCCTCGGCTTGCCGGTGATTGGCAGCACCATAGCATCTAGCACCTAGCATCTTCTCCTATCAATGAAATAAGTAGATATGATTTATTGACTGGAGATGGCTAGACTATCGTGTTCTCGTCGATGCGCACCGGCATCGAAGACGACCGTTGAGATCAGAGCTCGCTGGTGACGATTGCTCAGAGGGGGGTTCAGAACTTCGGGAGTTCATCTCGGTTCCGAATTCCGTGATGGCAGGAAAAAGGTGAGCGCCCATCGGTGTTGAGTTTCCGCGCTCGACGCAATGCCGTTCTCTTTTCGTCGCTCTTAGGTCGCTTCTCGCAGAAAATGGTATTCACTCTTAGAGCGCGAGCCGATCTCTCCCTTTCGAGAGCTCTGACCAGCTTTTGGTCCGTCTCGTGCGGGACGATGGCACCGAGCGGTCCGAATCTCAGACTTACTCCGCTCTCACCCGGTCCTCTTGGCGCTTCTCGCCGGTTGACTGGCTGACTGTGTCGTTCTTCGCGCCACCTGAGTGTCCCCTTCGCTATCTGGCTATTTCAAACGGGGCCCATTTCCCTGCTCACAGTCTCGCAAGCTGCGGGAATCTGTTTTCGGATTGTGATCAAGATTCGGAGAAGGGCATTCGGGAAGAAACCACCAATGTGATTTCCCTACTTCAGTGACGTTCGTGGGCGACACTCCGTCTCCCACTTTCCGAAGTGGTGAGTAGTACCCAATCAACCGGCATCGCCGAATTCACAGCGAAAGGAGGCATCAATTCAGATACATCGGGGCATGCTAGCAAAGTTTTGATGCATTGACTAAGTTCTCCAAAACGGCGCAGCGACGTCAAGTTCTGGAAGCTCCACGAGCCATCCCCCGGGGTAGATTTTGAATGTATCCATAGTGAGTGTTCCGTCGTTAGCGAACGGACAGATAATGTCGAGACCTGCCGCCGTGGAGTGTCGGTCTACACGATATCTTTCTATGAGAAATCTATGTCGGCGCAATAGCATAGCTCTCATCGCGGTCTGACCGACATGAGCTTCACAAACAACGTATTACAACATTCTAACGCTCACTGCTATTGGGACAAGGTGCTACCATTCCCCTTGTTCTTCCCGCGGCTCGTGTATGTCATTGAATCACTGCCATAGCTCAGAGAAGGGCGGACCGCCCCGCACGCGATTTTTCCGACCAGTTTTAAGGGCGCCATTTTCGGCGGTGGCAACCGAAAAAACGGGAAGTTTCATAGAAATGTCAATGTCATAAAATCAAATTCCAGGATGTTTTCGGGGTCGGGCGCATTTACCGGTGATGGCGTGTAAGCAAACGCAAGTTTCAGAAAGGCTTTCGCATGTGGAATGGAATTCCTGAGAAGGGGCGACATTCTCAAGAATGCCCCGGGCGCCGCTTCGCCACGTTACACCACCGCTTTGGATATTAAACCTCTGGTTTCTTTCAGCTTCGCCATGGGTCCACCGATGTCAGCGAGACTGTCTCACTCAGAGCCATCGGCAAATACGATAGAGACCGTTCACATCGTGAGACCTCTGAAAGTGAGTATTCATCTGGTGAAATGTAGTTTTGAACGGTCGCTGGGAGCGTGACCCAGTAGATTGCTCCCGGATGATCGTTCTGCCGTTATTGAGGCCTTCGTCTAGGATAGGTTCCGTCCCATGAATTATTGAAAGACGATCGGTCCTACGGCTCTGCGCGGACACACTCCCTCAGTTGCGATCAAACTGAGCTGCGGGAGACTGCCGGGAAGCGAAAGCACGAGGAGCCCGCGCTATGAGCAGATACTGGAATAATTTCCTTTCGCTCCCGATCGCCCCTCGCAGGATAGGCGGTAAACAATAGAAGACCGAGCGCCATCTTGGTCACAGGCGCCGGACCTCACACTTGGGAGCTTTGTTTTGGCAGGAGAGCATTGCCCAGCAGGAGGAGAAGTCGGAGGTGGAGAAGAGGACTTGTGAGCAAAATCTCGGTGCCGCAGTCAGGTGGGGAGGTCGAAGCACTCTCGGAAAATGAGACCTTCGAGCGAATCTGCTCCGTCCTGTCGCTCATCTGTCCTGTGAACACGAAGTCAGCCTTCACGTGCATGCTCTCGGGACGTAGATTTCTCCTTAAGGTGTCGCATCCAGTCGTGCGTCGATTACATCACTGCCGGAGTATACCCAGAGATCTGAGTCTGAGTGGGCATCAAAATCGATACGATATGCGATTATCGTCAGGACACATTGGAAAAGTGTTTTGTTCCGTGATCCGGAATCGTCCGACCCGCCATACACCATTAGAAAATCTTAGACCCGAGGGAAGAGAGGGTCCCGGAAAATGCATAAGATGATCTTCTGAGCTCTGTCAACCACGAAATTATCGATAAGTACCGCCACGGCTCAGTCGGGACTCGTTCACGGCATCTCTCGGCGCTCAACGAAGGATCCTGGGCAGGCCTGCTCATCTTATCCCGCATCCGACCGTTGTCCCCGGAGGATCGAAACACCTGGAGGTTCGCTAGTCCAGGACCGCGGTCTTTAACGGGGATCTCCATCTCCACATCAAACAGCAATAGTGTCCTGCAGGAAGCTTGAGAAAGAGCCGATTTCGTACTGTCTCTCGGTGAAGGGGTTCAGTCCGGCGCGAAAACAGGATGGACTCGCAGGTCATCTTCTCAGAAGCAGGTTACCCGGCGACGTATAGCTCACTTGGTCATTCTACGGCGAATCATCACGATTGCTCACGCAGAGTTCTCTTCGTCTCTCCGCTGGCACGGCCGAGGCATATATTGCCTCCGCATCAATTATCTGCTCTGCCTCATGAGAGCCCTTATCCTAGTTTCGGGGATCCCGATTACAAAGAATGCTGCTGTTTCACGACTTGTATCAACACATGTACTATGAAGCAGGTATACGCGTGAGAAGGGAAACTAGAGATTCCATGGGTATTCGGGAAAAGGTCTCGTGATTAACCTACCTCCGCTCCCGATTCTCAAGGTGTTCGCCTTCATTTGCGGACTTATCGTGACGCTTCTGATGCTGCTCAGTATCCTGTCTTCATCATGGCTCGTCGCTCAGAAGTATAGGCAAGGCCTCTGGGAACAATGTATTGAAGAAGGGGCTCTCGAGCCGCTGCCTTTCGGTCTTGAGGTGAATATCGTACTATACTGGACTTCTGTGTGTATCGGGTGCCGGAGCGTTGAGCTAACAAAATAACGGAATCATGGAATTATCTCGGATCCTTCAAGGTTGGTCCGGGCTGCTACGCCGCGCGAAACGTGACGTATGTCCAGGCCGCAGCGGCGTTGTGCGTGATCACCCTTCTGTGTGACATCGCTGCCACCCTCATGACAGGTTTCGGACTCTGTTCCCGGAACCCTGTGCGTAAATATATGCTGTATCGACTGGCTTTCTACGTGATGGTTTGCGCTTGTGAGTATGAACAATCGTCCATGAACTCGACCGCCCAACAGGCTTCAGTTCACCACTTGAACGACAATATTTCGAGAGCTGATTTTCCTCATTCATTAAGCAATCTGAATGTTCACCTTACTTTCAGTGCTCTGCATCCTGATCGCCCTGGTCGTGTACCCAGCTTGCTTCGCGGCTGAAATCGAGGACTCCAATCGACAAGTTTGGGAATTCGGTTGGGCCTATGGCGTTGGGTGGGGAGCTGCCATCTTCTTATTTGGTGGAATCTTGCTCCTACTTTGTGATAAAGAAACGGAAGAAATCTACTATCGAGAGCGGACGACATCAATGGCTCAGGTCGATAAGGCATGAGATCTCCGATAGAGAGCCTCCATTTTCCATTCGCAGTGCATGCGTCGGGAAGCCGCTCCTGATGGACACCTATTCGTATTTCTTATCGCTGCCGGAGGCGGTTCTTTGATTTGATCATTCGAACCATGAAGAAACCGTGCTACCAATTCTACTTGAGCGGGAGAACAGACGAACCCATGGGCACGCGATCGAGAACACGAATATCTCTTGCTACTGTACGTACTCCTTGGAGACGACGTCGCTGGGAGGCAAAGGCACGCTTCGAGCCTGGTTCAAGCTCGAGAACCGAGGTCAGGGAGCCGTCGGCGTCGACTTTCTGATAGTAAAGGATCAGCCGAGTCTTGAGGATGCTTTTGTGATAAGTTTTTACGGATGGGTCTAGTTGATGGGCCCTGAAGAAAAGAGACTTTTGATTCACCATCTCCAATTAGTCGATTGGAATTGAGGACGATGAGGAATGAACGCGCACATCCTGTACCCGCCAAGAGGCAATTTGTTCGAGGAGGTTGCGATGATTCATTATTCATTAGCTTCCTTCCGACAGGATGGACTTCGGAGCTTCTCTGTCATAGACGAGACGGAAAATCTCTTCCCGAGTCGAACACGGTTGCTTCCATGAGTCCTCCCATCCGGGAAGAATGGGTTTCGTCTCGCATCCTCTTTATCAAGCGCGTATAATTCACATTCATTTGAGTCTATATGCTTGCTTCAATAAATGGTCAAAGGAATACGGAATACCGTGGATCTTGATTCGTCCCGCTCGCCTATTCCCTGCCCACACTGACGTCTGAATCAACGGAAAGGGGGGCCTCATGGAGAACTTGGATATTGCAAACCATATCAAAATGATAATGATCATCCCCAGAATATCTCAGGAAGGACGATCGGATTGGATGCATGAAACCATCTGCTCGATGAGCTCCACAGTTTCATCATGGTATCGAGCCATCGCATCGTCGGCACGCCTATCGACCGGAGATATCGCACTCGTCTGAACAGGATCGATTTCGAAACTTTGAGATTTCGCTAAATTCGATTAAATTGAGGGATGAGCCATATCGCAGGAGCGATATGATTATGACGATTCCCTGCCCTTGACCGGGAACACTGTGTAGGACCTGCTCTCCTCCAATACACAATCGATCAAAAATTATTACGCTTGTCAACCAGGTACATAGAATTCTATGTTCATCGGGATTTCGACTGTCGGATTCGCTCTGAGTCTGATCAGTCGGGGGAGTGAGAATCTGAATCATTCCGTTGGGAAGCTAATGACAGAGATTAAGACATAGGGATCCAACGCAATAATGCCGATATCGATTCAATTCAATGTGATATTATGAATCTTGGTGACTTATTTACCTGAATAATAAGGATATATATCTGTAGGTATGACATGGCTCAGGGTAGGTCTGGAGGAGGAGGTCGGCGTTCGTACATATCACGGGCTCTGGGAATTGTAGAATTTGTTGGGGGGTCAAAATCTCTCGCAGACGCCGGCATGATACCTGCCGCAGGCTTCCGAAGATCGTCAGCATACGCAACTCTGTCTGTCTCTCTCAATATCTCAACTCCCGCTCCTTTGCCCGCATCTCCTATCGTCTTAGACTAGGTATACAAGAGAACGTATCTGAGCGTGGAATCACCTGGGTCTTTTCCATACGTACGTGGACGGGACAAACTGGCGTCGAGGGATGGGAGGTGAGAGCACAAAAATGGTTGTGACCGCAAAGTTTTTGGGACCCCAAGATATAAGACTTCTCGGAAATAAATCGTGTTATTACCGAAAAATTCGCCGACCCTTGGCCTGCCGCGCTCCTCTTTTCCCGAGAATTCGGCTACGACGCTCGCTCTGAAGCGAACTGAATATGCCCGCTCTGAGTGCCCGCCCGAGCGCCTCTCTCTCGTCTCCCAAAGTCACCACAGCGGTTCTCTCTCGCCAAACGAAGCGGCGGAAGCTGTGCAGTGCTTGCTCGGCGTTGGCTCCTCCAATGCTGCATCGCTCCGACTACATCGCTGGCTCTATGGCAGCCCGCACTTAGACAGCCAAGAAGACAAAGCAGTTGGATGATTACTTGCTTGGCTGGGACCGAGAACAAACAACCGACGGGAACATAAGTCTCGCGAACAATTCTGCTCGTCTGCCATCAAGAGAAACTGTCAGGCAGCCTGTGTCATCTGTGTCCCCAGTGAATAGGTGCTCCGATAAGCATTCAACATAAGGTGAAACTAACTGGGCGAAGAAGGAGTCTGCCGCGTATCCTCTGTTGCCCTCAAGTTGCAATGAAGATGCCTTCCGGAGAACATCGAGTGCGTACCTCAATGTTGGACAAAGATACGACAGAACGGACGAATTCGATAAGCCTCGGGCTCACATTCTACCAATTTATGCTATTATCTGATAGTAGAAACGAGAGATTCTTTGCATGCAATTCATTTCCCGCCTCTGAATCCGATCCTCGGAATGCGCATAAATCGCAAAGCTGGACTGTTTGCGCAGACTCTAAGGGAGTGGTCGTAGCTCGGGAACTCCCCACATCCGAAGACCCCATCCGAGCTAACCCAATGGGATGAATTCCAGGGCGAAATCGGCTTTGCCACCCTCCCGGAGCAGGTTCATAGAAAATCGGTCAAGAAGGGTTTCGATTTCACGCTGATGGTCGTTGGGGAAGCAGGTCTGGGGAAGAGCACCCTCATCAATTCGCTCTTTCTCATGGATTTATACGAAGAACGCAAGCAACCCTCAGTTGATGGTGAGTGATTCGATTGATTAATTTTCCCAGAAGACTCGAAACTCACGTCAGATAAAATGTTCTCCCATATCGACTCTGGAGGATAAGATAGTGCAGAGACACAGGCTCAGTGTGACGCTATTGCAGAGCGAGTTCATCGCACAGTGTACATCGAGAAGAAAACCATGGAGATCGAGGAGAAAGGTGTCCGTCTTCGGCTCACTGTGGTTGATACACCGGGCTTCGGTGATGCGCTGAATAGTGACGATTCATGGCGAGCAATCGAAAAGTATATCGATGAGCAGTTCAATCAGTTCTTCCGTGATGAGAGCGGCCTCAATCGGAAGAATATCGTCGATAATCGGGTGCACTGCTGTCTCTACTTCATACCGCCATGGGGACACGGTCTACGGCAACTCGATATCGAATTCATGCGACGGCTCCACAAGAAAGTACGTTCGCCATCACATGGACTGCTCGGTGGACACACGTCTATGAATCGGCACCCTTACATGGGACACTAATTCCAATTTCGTCACAGGTCAACATCGTTCCAGTGATAGCTAAAGCCGATACGCTATCACCAAAAGAAGCTGCAGAACTGAAGAAGATCATAATGAAGGAATTGGAATCCCATGAGATCCGGGTTTATCAGCTGCCGGAGTGTGATGAAGATGAAGACGAAGAACTCAAAACTACAGACCGCGACCTCAAGGTGATTACCGGCCTGAAGTTGTAGAAGGCGCGAGGCCGAACATTCTCCTCATTTATCCGATCGAGAGACACAGCCTCGCTCTCGCATCAGTCACGTTCTCAAATCAAAACTGCACCCCCACATGAGATCCACGGACGCTTCTGAAGCCTTTCGATGATTCGTGCACCACGTCGCCTTTGCTTTGACTGTTAATCCATTCCGGGGAGTTTCACTGGGAATTTCCAAGCTTCGAACACTATACAGGATGAATAGGATTGTCCCAACTCCGGCTCTCGATGACGTAGCGACCAAATGCCTGATTCTTCCTTACACAGGAGAGCATACCATTCGCCGTGGTTTCCAGCTGCCAAGTCGTAGAAGTTGGTGGCAGAAAAGTTCGCGGCAGGATCTACCCTTGGGGCGTTGTGGAAGTTGAAAATCCGAAGCATTCGGACTTCCTCAAGCTTCGAACCTTCTTGATCAGGTGAGTCTTCTAGGCTTGTTCCGATTCCGAGTGTTCCAGGGGTTCGCGGAACAGAAATGCGGAATGGTGTGGTATATCGTGTTTCATGGTGGCATTTTTTGAGGCATCACTTTGCTTCGAGTTTCCGTACGGATCGATCACACTTATCGGCTCATTTCATTGGGAGTCCCCCGGACTGAACTGTGCCTCAGGAGAGACTTCGGATCCACTAACTGACGTATATTTCAATTCTCGTCCGCGCCTCGGATGTTGGTCCGTCCGGCGGTCTCGCCCTGAACGGCGATTGGCTCGCTGCAGAATTATCATGGGTTTGTTCAGGTAGATGCTCGCCCACTTCCGCCCTCCCGCTGTCATTCCCCTCGAATTCTTGAATTTTTTCCTCAAGGTCGTACCGTCCTCATCCAAAATTCTTGGGAAAATGTTCACGCTTTTGATTTTGGCAAAGTAATGAACCAAAGGCACTCCACACTTTCGATCCTCGGTCTGCGATCGGTGAGAACAGATGAGTCCACCCGGAGGAAGAGATTATGATCCGCAGCATCGTCCGTCCAAAGGCCCATGAAGATCCCGCTTCCCCTGCTACTATACCATTGTTGTGGTCGTCCTCCTCCCTTCGTGCGCCCAAACCGATTGATAGAACGGAGACGGGGCGGAAACCTATGATAAGAAAATTGAATTTCTCCCCTTTGATTCCGAGCCGCTCTGCGGGGAATGACGACAATAGACAGAATCTGCAGCTCCTGACGAAAATTCTAAAACAGAATCTGTAGATCGAATGGCAGAGCTCGGGGGGATTATTGAGACATGGGAGCTCACTATCCCCAGAAGAGCCAACTCGTTTCCGTCTAAAAGGCGTGAAGGCATCTACCGTTCAACCCAAGATAAACCCACTGTACTACGTTCCATCCCTGAGTGCCTTTGAGTCCATTAAGTAGTTGCTCGCTGTTCATCATCAGAATGAATGAGTGAGTGCCGCGAAGCTTGAGCCGCAATCGATCGACGTCACGGAGAGAGAAGAGTTCAATTAATAGTCGTCTCAGAAAGTCCGATTCTCAAGAGCCGGGAATGCCGTCGCTTGGAAAGCCAACATCCAATCAAGCCCTGGATTGCGAAGATTTTCCTTGAGAAGGGAGAGTCTGACCGGATGTCTCGCAGAGATATGTCGAATGAATGAAGTTGAGCAAACACTCGAAGATGTATTCGTGTACCGGATGACTGTCTGTCATTAGTGCTATCAGCTCAAGTCTGCCTAGAGAGCCCCTTTGGGATTCGGGAGCATTCCTCTAAGTCATTGTTTCCAATGTAGTTCGCACATGCAAGACCTCAAAGAAGTCACCCGGGACGTTCATTACGAAAACTATCGAGCTGAATACATCCAGACTCTGCGAACCTGTGGAAAAGCCAGCGCTGCTGACATCGGCGTGGTACCGGTAATCCCCGATGCAGACAGACTGCTCCAAGAGAAAGAGGCTGAGGTAAGTGTTCCGCAATAATGGAAGGGTTGATCCGCCCCGTCAGGGGGGCATCTCCGAGACATTCAAGCTCATTAGAATCTAGGGAAGCGCTCAAAATAACCTTCTCGTATTCCTCCGAAGCTCCGAAAAATGCAGGAGATGCTGGCCCAGATGCAAGCGAAGCTTAAAGACACGTCCCGTTCGGCTACACCCTCTGGAAGCACAACTCCAGATCCGGATTCGAGATCGCGTCGAGGCTCGCACGATCTGCTCCACGCGTAACGTGCGCAGCTACCATCGAACAAGAACTCACGGAACGCCACAAATTTCACTCGAAACAAGGGAAAATCCTCAAAAATATCGGCGGCGGCTCTTGTGGGAGTCGAACTGCCAGACATTGGAAGGTCGAGCGTTGAAAATTCAAGGAAGGGGTGCTCCCTACAATCGATTCCGCGACGCGATGTCGACCCGAAATGCACCACGACGAGGATATCTCAACGGATCTCTAGCGACTCGGGAGACGGTCATTTCCTCGGACGAGCAATTAGCTCAACCCACAGAGCTCTACAGTCTGCGAGGATGTCGCCCGTCCACGCTGCCGATCAGGTTATCAACCCGATCCCTAAACCGAAGCGTCAGGTCAGTTTACCGGGGAAATCCGAAATGGTTGCGGCAGACGGCTTGCAGGAGAGCAGATCTGGCTTCGTCTCACCACCGAGGGACGGTGGCGCGGGTTCTCCGAGAGATTGTATCAGCCCAGGAGCTCAGGCAGCACATTCTGATGGCTCTAGACTCTTCAGTCGGCGGAAATTCTCCAGGCAGAGTCTTGATCAAAAACCTGACGACGATGTGACCCGATCGAAATCAATGGGGGCGCTAGCTAATAAGCTGCGTGGCGTCGCGAAGTTCGCTCATCAACTTACGATATCTCTGGCAAGTTCAGCGAGATCATCGAGAAATGTCTCTCCTCAAGGAGCCCCGACCGTCGCCGAAATTTCCGATTCTCATCCGCAAGACTTTCCTCAAGACTTCAAATCTTGCGCCTTCTCCTATAGGATATACGAATCCAGCTTTGACCTCCTGAACGAAATTACCGCGGCGTTCTCAGAAAGACTGAAGGAGGAGTTCCCGAAGATTTCGTGTGCACCGTCGGATGCATCCGGAGCTAGGCCTGGCTGCAGTCATGAACAGGAACCTCGCCTTCTGGAGGATAAGAGCGCTGACAAGATCGGTGATGAAGCGTCTCCATCCGAAATCCGTGGCCCTTTTGCAACCCCGAAGCGCACTCCCGCCGAGGCTTCTCAGAAGGCTTTGTCATTCCCTCATTGCTCGAGGAGCATGATGCATCGGGGGAATAATTGTCAAGCGCCGAGAACACTGCCCATATTCGTAGCCGAGAACAGCTCATTCGAGTCGTTCCCGCGTACTTCAAATTTCACACCAGGCCAGCGAACAGACTCCGGGAGCTGTAGAGCCAATTCTCGTCCGGGGTGTTCGAACTCAAGAGACAGATATAGTCGTGTCCCAATGCAGACAGCGGGAACTTTGTATCAAGCTGTCAGCTGCTGTAGCTCCAGTAGTCGAGGATCGTCTCCTGTGTCATCTCAGGTCAGTGCGGCCGTCCCTTCTGAAAACCTAGCCTCAGAACTCTATATCAGAGGGAGGCGTCGCTTAGCTCGTGCCAGAACAGACCTCGGACCAAGCAGCAGCCATTCTTCGACGACGAGTCGAAGCGATTACAGATTGGCCCGCTTGACCGAACGTGAGATCGCAAAGAGAGCTCAGGATGGACCGCGTCAGGTGAATCAATTGCTCAGTGAAATAGACGCAAGCAGCGACAGCTCCTCCATCAAATCGCACAAGCGGCGGCTTGTTTACTACTATACTTGCCTCTAATCAATATCATGAGCACCTGGGTGGAGCCCCATTCTCGGTCCGACAACCGTCTTGCGCATCCGGAATCGCGGCGTACGAACGCAGTGTGGTCAACTGAGCTCGATTTGCGCAAGAGCGCAGTTTCATTTAGCAGCGAATCGACTTTATAGGTGGGCGGCGCAACGAGTCACAGGAGGCGCTGTGCGACCCGGAAATCGACACAGGCACTGGGGTACTCGATAATAAGCAGCTTAGCGTGAATGAGAGAGTGTTCCGAGTGTGAACGTGAGAGGTGTAATGACATAGTGTGTTTGATGGTAGCTGCTCCTGGTATACATTCGATTGGAAGAAGCTAAGTCAGTCTCCGACCTTCGTCTCACCGTCGACTATGAGGAGACTGACCATTTGAGGAGTCAATACGGCGAAGTGCGAAGTCCGTGTCGATATGTTTGCTCAACATCCCTCTGGGAATGAGAAGTATTGTATGTTTCAAAGACCCGGGATGTCTGGGATGCACAGCGGAATATTGGAATGAGCTCCAGAGTGCCGAAAGCGACGGCCTGGCGATCAAGCTCATGGCGTGGCTTCGTTGGAGCGATGAACGCCCCTGAGGAGTAGGTACTTATCGGAGAAGCATCGTCAGAACCGGGATTCCCCAAATTCCGGGGACGAGAACGCTTCACTCTGGATATGGCTACATCGAACGCATTCAATGAAGACTGCCGCATCAAGTTATCGAGGATAGATGTGGAGGATCCGAGCTCATCGAGTCTCGATGAGTCGGACGCACAATTAGATCCATCTAACGATAAGTGAACAAGATATGGTATTGATTCAGACGTGTTCGGCAACGATAATATATTCGCAAGGAAATGTGCGTTACAAATAATATATTTCGCATCTCGCGATGAGACTCTGAATGCTACCGCATTATTTCTCGGTGGACAGATTCAGCCCTTTGCACAATGATCTCTACGTCGCCTTCCAAAGTTCAACGATGGATTGCTGATCATCGAGAGTCTAATCGCGACTTTGGCATCGAGACGACAGAAAACCTTGAACATTCCTTCCGAGAGTCAAGACTCGGGCAAGATTCCAGGGATACTCGTTTCGGAAATTTTTCTTTCTTTGGGACCTCAATAAAATCGAGTTCTTCAGTCAGATTTTTGAATTGGATCTCTCCTGGACCGTAACACAGAAGGAAATTCACCGACCTCTATTGCGTTTCGCGATGAACAGAAAGAAATCGAAACGACCCTCAGTATGTCCGCGATATGCGGCAGCCAAGGAGGCAGATTATAAGCTCAGTGCTGACCACGAGCTTCGGCGAGACAAAGCAACCCCTCCGTGGATTTTTCGCCAACGCCCTTACATTGGAGAACGTCTCGGGGAGGTCGGCCCCATGTGTGGAGCTGGTGCGGAAGTCAGAGATGGCACCGTCGAGACCTCGGATACCGGAGGGAGATTATTTTCCTCAGACGTACATACATGTGGGATTGAGTCTTTCGGTAAAATACATGTGATCGCTGAACTCCGTTGTTCAACTCGGATTCATACAAATACTACGCAAGGGCATGTTATCCTCGCGGAGACGCCAATCAATTCGAGAGGGAGGGCACCCTCAACTCCCATTCGTCACTTCCTCCGCCGCGCCGCTCGTCTAACTTCGTGTCGCCAAATGATTCTCCATGTCACCGTAGAAGCCGCAATAGGCCCGGAGCGACCAGAGAAGTTTTCCAGCTCGTAACTGAGGGCGCATGCATAGAGTCGGGGACGACCATCGACAGCGACGGAAGATTCAGGATTCAAGGGGTTCTCAACGCGCCTGACTTGATCAAACACTTGGGGAGAAGCTCGGTAATCCAGGCATTGGGTACGCGATGGCTTCATCGGCAGTTGAGGGAGCGCTAGATGGGAGGAGACAGTCGAGTTTTGATGACAGAAAAATGTCCATACAGAGGCGCACAGGAAGACCACCATGAATGATGTATAGGAGTCAGAATGTCGAGAGTCAGGCGTCGAAGGCGAGATGAGCTTGTCCTATGAAAATCGGTTCTTTCAGCTGCGATATCTGCCGAATATCGAGAAGCCGGCGTAGGAGGCGAGATAGTGTAGTCCTCCTGGAAATCGATTCTTTTTGTTGCACTAATTGGTTGCGGTGTATG
The DNA here is from genome assembly GCF_000255335.2 of Galendromus occidentalis. NCBI lineage: Eukaryota > Metazoa > Arthropoda > Arachnida > Mesostigmata > Phytoseiidae > Galendromus > Galendromus occidentalis. The sequence goes on from NW_003803820.1 coordinate 191,750, forward strand.
CATTTCCACGGTCGGGAAGGGGCAAGCCATGTTCATTGACGGAGAAAAATAGAGAAGACTGTCCGAATCGACGAACTTATTCGAGTGCGCCCCCAGTTTTCCGGGGGAACGGAGGGATGAGTCAAGCAGAGATTCGGTCCCTTAGTTCTTCCCCGAAGGCGTCGGTATGTACATGCATCGGTCCCTGAATACCGACTGGATTGAAACTCGTGAAAATCGGTGAGCCTGCCAACAAAGCAGCTGCTCGACCCCATTCAGCGGAAAGTTATCAAAGGCGTGGGGGAGCTTGCCTCAGCCGATTCTACCGCGCGTCCCCGATTCTCGGTCTCCGCAAGAACGGGATCTCGGGTATTGCTCCCCCGATTATCGTTCCCTTGATCATCCTAACCCCGATTATCATCTCCCCGAGTTTTCGCCCGCTGGTTTTGCGGCGTCTCTCAGAGGCTGTCCGAGCTTGTGCTCGGAGGATCCGACCAGCGAATGCGACTCGAATGGGCCCGATGCGACGTCAGGACACAGCACAGTCTCAAATCCGACCCGACCGCTGCGGCGAAAAGGTGGGCCATAAATGACATTCCGTGCAAATCTAATCGCGAAGTCGTCGTGTCGAAAGATGGGTCCGCGTGTCACATCTCACTCTTTAGATCTGACCCGTGAAACCGAAGTACTCCGCGAGTATTGCCAAACGAACTTGCCCCAGGTAAATATCAATGCCGAAGGATAGTTGATGGTTGAATATCTCGACCTCCCTGGAGTCCACACGTCTAACAAGCACTCGTAGATGATATCACAGGCGGACTTTATCCGCCGGCCTCGTTTTCTCGATGTAACGCGATCCGTGCAACCGACGTCATCGTCCCAAGCTTTGGGATCGATTTCCGAAGCTCAGATTTTTCTCCATTGCCTCGACAAAAACTCCTCCGTTCAAGTGTCAGAGTGACTTCTCGGACAATTCGATTTGATTCAAGCTTCGCTGCCAGCCCTCGATGTTTTCTGTTGATCAAGCTCCGGAACGGGAGCAATACGCGTTGAAGTCATGAGTAATGATTGTAAGACGTTTATTGTAATAGAGGTACCGATTTCCCTTAGCTGAGAGATTCGGAGAAATAAGGTCGACTTTGAATGAGTTGAATGATGACCAGGAAAGGCCGCGGCGAAAAATTGATCCACTCAGTCTCACTTCAGTCTCAATTGTTAATTCACTTTATTTAGCCTCTTGATCAAGCGTCGTAGAGAATGAATTGGGTTTTCGCTTGATATTCGGCGACTTTTTCTTCCCGGAACAAAGGATCCTCCCAGCACGGTAGACAGTTTCCCTTCCGTACCCTCCGCCCCTCGTGCCCGCAACCCTTCCCTCCCCGATATTCGGTGACCCCTGCTTCTTTACTCCTGTTCTAGACTCCGGATAATTTGACCGAATTTCCTGTCAGATACGGCGCCGTCTAGCTACGAGCACCATGCCCTAAGGAGGGCGTATCATCAAATAAGCTCTTACACCATACAGAATGCTACGATACGTATGGGCATCAATGTCGTGTCTGCAGAAGGTGTGATAATTGGCTAGGTCGGTCATGTGGGATCACTCGGTCAAAATGACCCATATACAAAGAAGAAGTAGAGGTTCCCGCAATTATTCGTTCTCCATTTATTCCAGAGAAGCCGTCTCTTTCGGGAGAGAGGTCACTCTGCTCACTTAAATATCCTCCTGTCTGGGTCGGAAATACTTCTACGTCATGAAGACAATGGATTCGCTCAGCGTTCCGGTATTTATTAATTTATGAGGCTCGAGGGCAAAGCTTTTCGCCCCAGGGGGAGCTCGCCTCTGCCGGCCCTTCCCGTTCGTGGAATACGGGCTTTATACACTGGATGGTACTGGCAGTGGGAAAGATCTCTCGAGCTCGCTCGATAAAACACGATATGAGGCTGGCTCAGGAAGTCGCAGCTGTGTGCGCTACTGCGGCTCAAATCACGACAGATCGAATCACTGACCGCAACTTCCGAATTCGAAACACTCCGCGGCCCAACGCGCTTCACACAACGGGGGTAGGTAATCCTACCTGGGCTTTTCGGTTATTGAGACCTAAAGGCGCTCTGTGAGATATATTCCTAGAGGGTTATCAGGTGATCTCGACCTGGAGCTCAGAAAACTAATTATCAGAAGGGTATCCGAGGTAAGGGTGCCTGAGCTCGAAGTCCCGGCCGATACATCAATATTGTCCGCTCTGGTTGTCGCGAACTCTTTGCGCTCCTAGTGAAGCTTCCACAACTCGAACACGTATTCTCCGTCTCCGACCTCAAGTCAGAAAGTCTCGCGTGGGGTGCTCAGGAGCTCCGACAGTAGGAAATATTCGATCTCGAAAAATACATCATAATATACTGACCGGAGTCTACTCCTCACAGCAATACAAAATATTAGGTATACTAGTGATCGTCATTGCGCACAACCATTCGACACAACTCTGTGTTGACGAGGTCCAACTTCGGCTTCCCTGGCTGCACAGAGCCTTAGTCAGATGCGAACTCCCCGTGAAAATCATAAATATGTACATATATTCTGAATAATTCAGGGCGTTTTTCTCGAAAATTCATGGCGATTTTTACCACCGTTCACTTCCTGTGGAGGATCGCCTGGAAATACCGTGAAAATTGACGGCACTCGGTGCGACCTCGCTGGCGTCCCAGCCCGCTGAATCACGCTTGCAGGTGCGGTCCTGTCATAAATAAAGTTGTATATGCTTCGCAAGACCGAATCTGACGATAGCACTCCGTCGGCGGCCCCGTTTCTCGTTGGTTCCTGTCATTAGCTCAGGGTCTTAGGGATGGCTAGTCACAAGTGGCCTCGTGTAGCAGAAAAGTTCTCCCTTTCGGATTCCCCGGGCTTCCTGTCAGCAGGTACAATCCTCGATCCTTGAGAAACAGACCGTTCGAAGGGTCAGCTTGACTCAACGACTCGAGAGCTGAGATTCTGTTCCCCCATACCCGCTACTTTGTGCGGTTGAACCTCATACTGAGGTTTCCGACTGAAGGCGAAGAACGAATCGATTGCATTTCGGGTCGACAACTTCCTCTGTAATGTTGAAGTGAGGGAGGTCAGACACTGTTGCCATCAGGGACACGTCGCCCTGACGCAAGATGAAGGTCAGTCCATTCTTTATGGGTCTCGAGAGGAACACGTCACAGACTAAGGCCCACGACTGGATCTGGGTTGATAGCTCGCGTTCGTCCTGTAGAACCGGTTCAGATTTCAGATATTTTTCGAGGAATGTTTTCGGACTGAGATCATAGTGTAAGCAACTGCTGAGGTGCTCGAGGATGCCTTGCATCGTATGGCGAGGCTGTTGTCTAGTGATCCTCAGATACTTTTGAAGAGCACGCGCCATTGACGGAAAAACAGCCTGCGCGGCTTCCTGCGAATCCATGAGGAGCTGAGTGGACGGCTCCTGATTCTCGCGAACTCTTTTAATGTGCGTGAAGGCTTCCTCCGCTGCCGTTATCAAGCGAGCCCTTCTCTTTCGGACTCGCTTTTCGTATTCGTGCTCGGCGTAAAGGCGATCAGTGGTTCTTCTTCCGTTGCCGCTGGTTTGAGCACTCGTATGTGATGTCTGAGAAGCTGATCCATTCAAATCGTAAACTTTGAATGATTGCGAATGCTTCTTCGATGAACCAGACACCGGGAGCTGTTCCAGGAAAGGATTATACACAGGGAAATCGCGATAATAATTTTCGAGCAGCTGGACTGCGGCTCGCTGAATACTAATTGCTCCCAGCGAGTAACACTTGCTAGCGCCGTCTGGACTGCGCACCACTTTCACAAAATATTGAGGCTGTAAGTGACGGATCTCAAGCATCAGAACGAATATATAGTGCAAACACAATAATGAGATGATCAATGAATCGGCGAATTGAACGATCGATAGGTATGTCAGATCGAAGTCCTCGTAGCGTTTTTCGTAAATCCTCACAGAATAGAAGAGCCAGAAACAGACCAAGATCACCACGATGATGACAATGAAGACCGCTCGGAACACGAATATTCGCGGCATAGTTGCGCGAGGTTTGCGAAAGAAGAGCGCCCAGCATGCCACCGAGAGAAAGGCAAGTTTGAAAGCAAAACTTATGAGAAGTCCGTCGCATTCCGCGCCGCAGGCTTGGACTTTCCAGGGCTGATCCCAGATGGGAAGCTTAGGTATGAGCAACATCGCGAGGGGGGACAGAAGAGCTGCCACGGACAGCAGAGCTGCGACGACGCTTCCGAGCCACATGTGGAAGAGGAAAAATCCAGATACACCGCGAACATCCGAACCGAGTCTCGATATGTCTTCCGCTGATATCGAGCGTTCCGATGTTGCTCCCGTGATGCAAGTCGTGTTGTCGCCCCAGTTGTCGTCTTGAGGAAGGATTTGCACTTCTACCACTTCATCGCTGTGATGGCCGTTACTGACCCCTCCGAGGCCGCCCGCCGATCTTCTTTCTCTCCGATGCGAAGCTTTGCTTTCCTTAAATAATGAGTTGTTCGCATCGACGGCTAAACGCGGAACAGAGCTTCGGTTCGACATAGCTCTACTCGTGCTGTTGACCAGATTGAAGCTATTTGTGCCCCCGCCGCTCCCCATATTACTCGGAGAGCTCAGGTGCAGGTTTAGCGTTTCCCTGTCATTGACGACATCTAGAGCGCACTCTCGATCGACTCCCTGAGACTGGCTGTAGGGGATTACCGGAGACTGACCTATTGGCTGTAGGGACCGGCTCAAGCTCAGGGAAGCTTGGGAGGGGGTCGCAAGTTCTGTCGCCGTATACGGCGGCGGCACCCGCCGGGATGTATGCAGAGGAGAACTAAGCATCGTTCCTCGCCTTCTGGCCGTTATGATCGATTCAGTCAAGCTCTTCGAGACGAGGGCGAGCTGTGGATATCGGGTGGACTCGGATTTCGCTGGTCGACGCGTCGAGTGTAGGCTTATCACGAGCCGACTCCTGAGGTTCGCTCCATCTCCCGCGGAACCTTCGCTTGGGCGCGGCTTCCTCTTTGGGGAATTCTCTTCAAGGCTCCAGAAGTCTTGCGGAACTTAGAGTCGTAGCTCGAGACATCGACTGTTGACGACCCGCAGTAATTCTCACCAGGCACGACCTCACCTCCTGCCTGACAGGGTTCTAAAGCGAATGGCGATCCTTTCGAATGTTTACGGCAAGCAGATGCAGATCAGGGCTCCTGGTTCGGAGCATCAGAAGCGGCAGCACCAGTGTGGATATCAGCGTCTCTCTCTGGATCAGATGTCGAAGAAAAATTGCACGGGGCTCCGCCAGACGGCGCTATGAAGGCGAAGTAGCTCGCTTGAGGAAACAGCGCCAAAAACGGCGAGATCATATCTCCTATCAGCGAGGCTGATCGCTGCCGATTTTCTGATTCATCCCCCCTCGAGATAAGCCAACTAGACTACCCAACTATCTCCCCATCCGCGGAACCGCGGCTTCCTCTTTGGGGAGGCCGCGATCATGATTGATGAGGGCGGCCTCACCCTCATCAATCATAGGACATGGGGACAATCATTGTAAGCAGAATGATTCTTGAGGAGAAATCGTCGTGTCGGATAGTGAAAGGGCCCGATCGGAATCTCTCTGCAGATGCCTCGAAGTGATCTGGATCTCGAAAGCACATTCCATTCCACGATATACGGTCGATTCTCGTTGGTGACACGAATTTCCAACAGTCTGTCCGACGCGGGGGAGCAGACAAGAATCTGTTACGAATCTACTGAGTCAGAAGTCAGACGCTTCCAAAGCAAAGCTGGTATGACCAAGTCGGATTTTCGGGTGCCTTCTTCCTTCTTTCAAGACATGTCACTGTGCAACAGTGCCGAACTCCGACAATTTCACAACCAATACGGGCGGCGAATGAGCGTGTCCCTATTGTCCGATCGCCAAAGGAGTCTTTCTCCTTCTGTGGAGTCATTCTTCAGAAAAATATTACGCAACGATCAGTTTATTCAGATTTTCTCGGTCGCTCATTTTTTTTCAGCGTATGCGGAGAACGTGCACGGGAATGTCAAGTGAGCTTGGAATATTCGCTCGAAATTTCGAGCCTCTCTCCTCTTCCGTGCTAAAGGCCTCTTTGGTTCATTGTCCTGCGGGAGAAGATCCATACGCCGCGACGCTCGGTGGTTGGACAGAATTGAGCGCTGATACTCGAGCATCTGGGAAATCTGAAAACGACTTGACATCCCCTTCTACAAGCGTCCGACTCCACTCAATCCGTGACCTTTGGATGAAATTGCTTGCTGAGAGGAAATTATAGCATTCGTTCCGAGCTGCAGATGTCCTGGTGCCTGAGACCCGTCAAGTGGTCTTCTCCGATGTCTGATCCCCAATGCTGGAGCCTGTTTTACTGCTGAAGTCCCGCATCACTTGCTCGAACACGTCGTCCCCTGAGAACCCGAATAGAAATTACATCGTTCGATTTCTGAGCAATCCAACGGATACAGAAGTTGACAGATTCGAGCTGTAATTGCAGAATTAGCTTCCTCACCACCGGTGAAATCTGAATCTTCCAATTTCAGATCTTCGCGGAATTTATCCAGACGTATGAGAGTGACGATCTCGGCGTTACCATTCGCTACGGCCAGGGAGAGGGCGGAGTTCCCATCGCGATCGAGAGCATCTCTGTCGGCTCCCTGAAGATTTCAGGCAGTAGATATCGAATGGTGGGCAACGAAATCATGGAAGGAATCGAGGGAGGCAGGGGATTTGTGGTACATCCAGATATACATGAGGAAGACGTCAGCTTCCGGGGACGAAAGGACCGGAGACTTATCGCAGCGAAATGTTACAATGGGAGTCTCAGCTTGGAGCTGCACTCATCATGGGGAATTTTCTCGGTCTCACTGATTATTCTGCGGTAGCTGTCAGTTTTGCTCCGTGTCACGAATCACGAATGAAAGTCTTATCGATGAAATGAGTACATGAGGCTCATCTTCTAGAACTACCTTTTTGAGGAGAAGACCCACAAGGGCGACGGAGCTCACTTGGGATGCCATATGCAACGGAGTTCTACGATCCCCATCGACAGCAGTATGTTGAGCGCCATTCAAGAGGAGGAGCTCAGCTGCCGAAACCCACGGTCCACCCATGATCGCCTGGAAGTTCCCGGGTATTTGAGACAAAGAAAAACAGCCTCCCGCGGAATCGGGCAAATGATTATCATGTCAGAGCACGCGAGCCCCATCGGACCTGAGACATACCCTATGCAGCGGTGTCCTATCATGATCTTCAGCACAGTGGTAGTTTGGATTCCCGCCCAGGGCCAAGGCGTGGAGCATCAAGTGTAAGTCATCGACACCAGCAGCTTCGTACAGCAGCTTGGAGGGGCTTAACTCGCTCATGTCGAAGATTCGACTCGGAGCCTGTGGAACAAGAACCTGAGATGAGAGGGGAAGGCTTAGACGCCGTGACCATGATAAGGATCAGCTCGCATCAGATACGCCGTGACCGATGACCCACCGCATCCGCGTTCTCCTCTGAAGATTCCCCTCTGAACTTGGCCGTCGAGTGCTCCTCTCCACCGAGCACCAGAACATCAGAACCGTAGTCCTGCGTACTGTAAAGTCATGCGAATCAAGTCAACCCCGCCAATTCGAGTAGCGGTCTGTGCAGGGAGGGAAGTGGCGCGCGAAAACATTTGGCTGCGTGGAGGGAGTTCGAGCCGCGCGGAGGCGGTCCAAGATTCTCAGCTGGGCCTTCCTCCCCCTCCCATGAAAATGATACAGTAAAAGCTCGTTATAACGACCCCCATTACAGCGAATTTCTCGGTACAACGAACAAGGAATTTTTCCTCCTTTGGCCAGCTCGCCATAGGGATAGTGCTGAGCGGCATTCCTTACAGCGAAAACTCGGTACAACGAACCAGTTTCGTCGGTCCCTTCGTGTTCGTAGTAACGAGCTTTCACTGTATCGGCAGTCTGAGAGAAATGCTTGCTATGTCTGACTGTCCGAAAGACGCTCATCAGAGCGTTCGAATCGGACTCCGTGGAATGAGATACACACCTTGAATTCATGACCGTCCACCGCCTATAAATTTCTTTGTCTCCATCCGGCACGAGGGGTTTCACAAAAGATTTTTCTACGTATTTCAGCCGGATCCACTCTTCTCTGGAGGACCTATCGGAATCGTGCGTGGCCTTAGGAGATTCCTCACAAGAATACTCGAGTATCTGGAATTCGATGATCCATGAGTCCATGAGCCATTTATCCATGGGATCTCAGGTCTGCGACACCTCGTGATATCCCTGATCGTCTTGTAGCTGACCTTATTCACTGCGGTATTACCAAGTCTTTCCATAATTTTCACGGTCTCGCCTTCCCACGAGTCTAGTTTCAGTGATCGAACCTAGAATCGAGAAAAAGATCACTCGATATCTTCGATTCTCCCCAAAAAGGGAAGGAAATCCGGTAAGTGAACCAGAGCTTCTCACCTTGGATATATGAACCCCCAGAGATCGGTGAATTCCAGAGCATTCGATGCATAAAGTCGCCCCGATATTCACGATTGCCCATTCTGGCTTAGGGGAGCCGCAATCAACGCACCTGTTTTCCAAAAAGCTGGGGTAAGTCTCTGAGGCTACTCTCCAACGAGCTCCGTGTCTTTAGATAGGGATTCGGACTGACATTAGTACGACGCACTGGCTTCCCCTCGCTGAAGAATACACCAACCTCTCATTGCCTCCAGCCGATACCGATGGAGGCGGCACCGCGAGCTCCTCGAAATTCATATTGTGCGCCTTGTTTATACCTTTCAAAAGAGCAAATGGAGTCAGACAAGGGGAAATTCCAGAGCAGCATCTTATCTGCGGATTCCGGATCATGCATCATCGTCACTCACCTTTCTTGATAGTTTCGACCCAGAGTTTCTGCGATTTCTCCGAATCAGCTTGGAGCATGTGACTCTTGTGCGGCGACACAACCTCGAAACAATGTCGCCGATCCCCACCGATCAATACTTTCACTAAACATAAACGCAAGTCCTCTTCCATGACGGTCAGATTTCTGTTTTCCGAATCACGTTTCCTGTCGAAGAACTTGCATGAATCAGTCTGCCAGCATGCGGGCTACACTGAGCGCGGCCTGAGATCGGTCATGAGGCTGCGATGCTGCTCTAGACAGTTCCTGCGCAGCCTAACGCTGCGGATTCGGTGCTGTGACTCATGAGACATCTCCATTATCCGAGGATTGAGTTTTACTGGTGGCAGCGATCCAACAAACTGTCTCCATCCAAGAATTCATCCGATTCGGTCGATTGCAGTCAACTCCTGCCAGACAGGGATGGAGATCTATCGGGAACTCACCTGTACGACAACCGCCCGTTCTCTAGTACGAACCACCGTCGGTTCCATGTCTTGAAAGCACTTGTCGTTTTCTTGAACAGGTATCCTTCCAAAAGACCCTCACCGAGGGGGAGCGGACAATCGGGTTCGCCGGAAACTTGTCTCAGGTAAGTTTCTAATTCCTGAAATTGATCCGAGTGAACTGACATTAGACGGTCGAATCCGGAGGCTCGAGGATTCCTGCGAAGCCCTCCCACTGAGCTGCGTCGCCTCGAACTGAAGCTCTGAGCTTTCTCCCGAAAACAGTTGCGGTCGGGCGACCGCGGGCTCGCCCTTGCTATAATGGTTCCATATTTCTATTCCTTCCTCGTGAAAAGAGCACGCGGAGTCGAAAATCCCCCAACCCCCTCCCCCCTGCGCATACATCGACCGTCGAAAACTCGGGCTACGCGGCCGCCGGAGAATTTCTCGGGAAGTGCAGCCTACTTCCCCAAATCGCAGGACTGGCAAGAGCATTCTCACGAACATCGCGTATAATGGCGGGGCGAAATCCACACCGGGAATATGAAGGATTAGATCTACTCCCAGAGCGGGTGACGTCGGATGATGACTCCAGCTGCGCATGTTCCATATACTTCCTCCGTTCGAAGGGAGGGGGACGCTCTCATAGGGGAAGGAACGGCGCAATAAGCATCAACACCGAAATAAATGCATGGTCGTCAGACACTAACTCTCGAAAGCGTCATCCATTCTTTCTCGTGACTATTCCGCCTGGAGCCGAAGTATTTGGATGCCTCCTCGAGTTTGGGTTCGTGTTCAGTGAATGTTTTCAACGCTTGCGAATGATACGTCCTGAAGGCCTGCATTTGACCGAGCAGAGCCTCCATTACCTGCGAAAAAGAGTCCGAATATAATTCTACCGTAGTTCGGGGCTCGAAAGTATATCGGGTCCTCCGGCCCCTGGATTTTCGCCTAAGGACCGGGAACTGTTATTCCGGCTTGTATTCCCCTCCTCTATGGATGCTAAGGCCGACCCTCATGATGACGTCCCGATCAACGCAGAGTGCTGGATGCGACAAGCTAAGAGGATCCACGCAATTAGGGGAGACCTTGTCTCGTCTTCCAATGTGTCAGCCGGGGAACCGCAACGACTTCCATTTTCGGTCCGGGGGAATCGACACGAGGACACAGCCCTGAGTCTCTCCGAAAAGGAGGAGAACAAATGATTCGGGGAGGTGTAATGATAACTTGGCGCTTGGTCGCAGGTCTGACGTGAGACGTTTCGATTGGACACCGAAAAGAAAAGTATCTCTCACCCCCCTATCGATAGAATTCGGATCGCTATCCATTGAGCGGCCATGGCGGCAAGTGCAGGGGGCCTTTGGAACGGACGCAGCCTACATCTCTTTAGGGTATCTTAAAACGCTTAGCGTCACAGTTGGGGAGCTTAAGCCATGCTCGACCTCCTCCTGGAAGCCCGTACTTCCGAGGAAGCCATGGGCTTCTTTCTTGAAAATTCTATTTTGGAACGGCCGTGGAATCGGAGAGATCTTTCCTCCTGGAGATGGAAAAACAATCGACTACCATTCTAAGGGGATGGATTTCGGTAGGAAGCGATATACCTTATGAGATTTGGCTGATTGAACTTTACTCATCTGTCCTACGTATTCTATGGCAGTGTGTTGGAAGCAGGTCCTGTTTGCTGTGAGTAACTTCCCTGTTTCTTCAACTTCAGAACATTTATTCCTAAAAAAAATAATCAGCTGATTGGGGCTATGCTACAGCCTCATGAACGGAGCGGGGAGGGATTCGTTCTCAGATCCAACATTCCCACTCACTGCTTGTCACTCACCTAGGAAGCTGCGCATAGCGATTCAAGGATCCGTCCAGTTCTAGCGAGATTTTCAGGAAAGCACTCCGAGATTCCTTGAGTTTTTTCACGTCACTGTAAAAAGCGATCGGGTATGATGCACCGGAATGGCATGACTTGATCGATTGAAATCTATAGTGAAACGCAATCCTCCAAGTTGAGCCTTCATGGGACCAGCGAGAGTTTCCTCGGGGGAGCTGAGGAAGGTTCGTCCGGGGAACTCCGTATTCAAGACCTCCCGATTCTCGTGACTATGCGCGTGAAGGAACCTCATGCTAGTAAGTGGAATCGAGCCCGCCAAGCTACCGGTGCAATCGCGACCTCACGGTCTCGTAATGTCCTCTTCGAATCGGATTCGCTTACCTCTTAAGGAAGGTCGTGAGAGTTTTTGCAAAACTACGTTCTCCGTGGTCCACCAAAATCGATCCAAACTCTATGATGTCACGTCCTATTTTGATGATATCATCGATCCAAGCCTTGAAGGAGATATGCGCGAGGAGAACGAGTTAAAATCCACCCTCCGAATGGTCGATGGAGGGATATTGGGATTCGTATGAGGCAGGGTCTGGTCGATGTCCGAGTGACCCCGATCCTTATGCTCGACCCTCGATTAAGCGTAAAAGTAAGTAGAAGGCCGTGACGAAAGCCTCGCTGGCGGATTCGAAAGGGGGGAAGTCGAAGCTCAATTCTGGCGGCGCCGCGACAAATCAGCTCGATGTTCTAGAACTCACGAGGATGGGCAGATGGTACACTGGCATCTTCTATCATAAAATCATAACCGTGACCGACCTGTATCTGCGCGTTGTCCTTGAAGTGGCTCGAGAGATCATCAAGGGCGTCGAAGAATATCTTCATCGAAGTGTTGTATTGTCTCCCTTGTTCTATCATGGCCATGCAGCCCTGGATGAGAGAGAGGTCGAGAGAATGTCCCGTTACCGACTTCATATGTTCGTACCTACAATCTCCGATGCAATTCTCGGAAACGGGATGGCGAGCGACAGCAAAGCTGGACGGAAATGTGGCCAAGCATAATGCTAATCGCAGAATCTCGGAGCGAGACTCACCTTCACTGTGCGGTCGATTTTATTTTCCAGCTCATCTATGTTTTGTTCATTTTCACGTAGACGTTCTCTGGAATCAGGCAGGGGTGTATACAACAAGGACTCATATCAAAATCTCGAACCCTGCCAATGGGGAACGAGGATATCTTATCCGACGAGCTGATCGAAGGTTCTCCACCGAAGCATCCGTCAGCCATTCTGCCTTCGACGTGGAATGGATCTCTGTCTCCGGATGCCGAGATGGAGTTCCGGCTTCGGTTTTCCCCCGCGAAGCGCTAGCCGCCTACGATCCCAATGGTGAACCGCTTTTGTATCATTTCATCTAAATACATCATACCTGAAGAGAGGCGAGTCTCTCAGAGCTTCATTCAGACTGATCACTGGTAACATTCTGCTCGACAATCGCAACTGCCCGGAATGCCCCTCCTGAGAACAATGGTTTCAAGATAGAAAGCGATTCCCTGACCTCATCACACATCACAGTCCGCTTGACAGAATAGGCCGAACTGACCTGACAATCAGGGATTCTGGAGAATCGAGCCAGCTGACAAAAATAAACACTGGACCTGTTTAGCTGCTGAGTATTTCTTATCCAAACTCATCTGGACCCTCTCGGATGCCGGCGACGGTCCGGACATTCACCGCAACCTTGATGATCGTCAGGATACTCGGGATACCGTGTAGTTGTAAGTACCATGAATCATAACTCGTACAGGAATTACAGGGGATAAAATCGAACAAAATCGAAACCCGTCGGCGGGAAATAGAGTCAATGACAATGATGATCTTTGCTGAAAAGTCCAGCGCGATCTTGCAGTCACCCTCATCGTCTAACTGACAGAAAGAATCCGACTTCACAGTCCCGTAGACGAGCAGTCGTTAAAGCGATTTCGCCTCAGAATATCCAAATCATCCTCAGTCATCATTCTTCATGCTTCCCTCTAACATTGAAGAATCACTAGAAACATGGTCTTCCAAGAAGGGGGCAAGCGGCTCCCGCAAGTGCTTGAGTTCACTTGCGATTGTCCATCGACCGGTAAGGTCGCTCATCGAAGCGCGCATGTGAGCGTATAGCCTTTGGATGCAGCGGTGCACAGCGGTCAAGAATCGCATTTCAGGTGGACAAGATTATGGCGCCTCCCACGCCTTATTTCCGGTGCCTGACGCAGTCAATCGTCCCTTCGGGGAGCGAAGAAGGTCTGGGGGGCCACGTATACATCTCGAGCGATAGCGAGAGGGCCACTTGATACCATCCTGGAATACGATCCAGTGTTGAAAAAACCGTGGAAACGTTGAGAGCGAGACGTGATCCAACCACAAGCAGTAGAAAGACTGTTCTTCCTTCTGATCTCTCTTGAAAATCTCAGATTGATTCAAATTCCTCATTCCATTTCTTCCGCGGGAGCTGGTGGAGTTGTGTCCCTAACATCTTCCAATCTGTTGGACCAGGCTTTAGAGTGGGGCAACAGATTTCGGGGGACGGCGAATTGCGGGGAGCGGTGGATTTCCGGTCTGCGGCATCGGTTGATCTCGGCAATTCAATGAGACCATTCTTGACCGACTCCGAGCCGTAAACTCTCCGCAGGAGCGCGAAGCCGGCTCAAAAGGGAACAACTGTATCGGATCCCTTGAAAAATTCTCATATCACAGCCAGATTTTGCAACCAGAACTTTCCCTTATTTCAATCTTTCACAGGAGTCTTGTCTTGTAATCTTCAGGGCAATGTCATGAAAAATTCCACGAGCCCAACCTAGATAGTCTCCTCTTTCCGTGACCCCTTTTTGTCTTGCGCCACGAGCCTTCTTGTGCGTTCGGTGTGGGCGTCAGCATTGTCGCATCCTCTTCGCTGTTCTGTTCGCTGGTTCCTGCTCTTGGTTTCTCGCTGGTTCATCCGTCGGCTCATCATGGTCCCCTTGTCCACCGCAAGCGAGGCGCTCGAATAGAGCAGAACCCCACAGCCCGGGTCATATCGGGCCGCCGAAGTCAGCTGCGTGGCGGCCTTGTGGGTGTAGGAAGTTTCGGGGCTTGATTTTCCTGAAGCCTCCGCTTTCTCATCGAGCACCCACTTTCCGCTTCAGCTATCGCGCACCCAATGCCTGAATTGCTCAGCCTGTCTCCGATTGTGACTCGTCACGTTGTGGCTGGGTTCTCACGTCATCTCAGGCTCTCATCGGAAAAAGCAGTCGAGTGTTCTATGATTTGATGAATATGGGAACGGCCCGTCAACGTCAGTGAAATCCCCTTGCCGCTCCAGGTTGCGGCTTCTCCGGTGACACGGAGAATTGTGCGGCAAGGGAGGGTCAGACACCCGGCGCGGCGGAGGGTGCTTTTGATGGTAGTCGTGAGTGTCTGTCCTCTGGAAAGTATTGGCGCCACCGCGAGGACAGCGAGTAGTATCCACATGGCTCATGCTCAAATCTTTTTCCCCGCACGCGCATGGTCGCCACCCGAGCTAGAATCTTCATGAGCTGATCATTGTCCTCAGAGGGCATTACAGCGAACTCCGCCTGATGAGAACACCTCTTCATGGGATGCTCAGCTTTCTCGGATCGCTTCCGGAGAGTACGGATCGATCGAGCTCCATTGACCTCGGCTCCCGAAATTCGGATCCTCCGCTTATTCGGATTGAAATGGCCTGGTCGCGATGTGTCCCCACCAAGTGGAGTTCAATGCGCATTCGGGGCGCGTCGATATTGGAGCTCGACTGCTGGGCCGATCGGATTGAGAAATCCCCATGGACTCATATTCGATGGAAGACACGGGCCGCACCGCTGGGACGGGATCTGATTGATCGAATGAACCGGATACCGCGGAATCAAACGAGATTTTACCGGCGATTTTTCTTCGAAAAAAGTTTATCGAAGTAGCAGCCCTCCATGTTGAATGGCTAGTTCCACGTGTCTGTCGCGAATAGTCGCGAATAGTCGCTCACCGATAGCAGGTTCATGAGAGGCGGCGGACACTGAGGTAGGAGGTCATACGTGACGCATATGCGTGGTTCGCCTGGATAATGCGTCAGGGATGCGTCGAAAATCCTAGCCCGAATTCGGAAGCATGATCATCTAGACTAGAATGCGTGCAACCAATATCTGTTGCGCTTTTTGTCTGCGATAACATCGAAAACGCATCAGAGCAACGGCTTCGCTTCGAGATGCTCCACCGAGATGCAAGCGCGCGGCTGCGAGACTGAGTCTCGGAATGATAGAGCACCGATGCGATGGGAGCTCATCGTTGGCGAGTTCCTTCTGGCGGCGGAATTTTCGATCGAATCTCTATCCTGGCACCGCCAACGAGTGTCGATTCTTTCCGAGTATCCGACGAAGGGACCGAGCCGTCCTTGTTCTCGACCTGAGTCGGTTCTCAAGATCTGCGGATGCAAGGAGCGACGCCGACGTGGCTACGGGTGCAGAGACTACGAGAACCGTCAGTCATGCTAGCCGAGCAGGGGAGAGTTGACTAGGCAATAGGCAATGAGTTCACTCGCTTCTCCGAAGATCTGACGCAGCCGGATCGCCCAGATATTCTCTCACGAATTCCCTCATAATTGGATTGACGGCCCTCTGGCCGAAGAGCGGCAGATTCCGTTTGTGTCATCGGTGATTCCCCACCCCGCATCCCATCGCAACGAAATGAGCACTCGAAGTTCTGAAATATGAGATGGACGAAAGCGGAAAGACAGCCAAGCTACCTTCGGAGTGCAAGGGAATTCACAGGTTCAATCGCGAAGCACTCGCAGTCCGACCCACGACAGCGAAGCAGAGGAGTCCAAGGACTCATCCAGAAATCTGGTCGGAGGGTGACAGCCGCGGCATCCAATCACACGCCTCCGACTAGGCCAGCTACCCTATGATTCACTGCACTCCGCTCCGTGAGTCAAACTCCCAGATACTGCTCCACGGAATCAATGGAAGAGAAAGTATTCCGAATTCATGGATAGGAAGCGGAATTTGGAGAATCCCGGAAATCCTCCTGTCGAACGCTCTTCAATAAGCCTTGAGGCAGAGGGCAGACGTGGTACTACGGAGCCTCCCTGAGACTGCTCGGGCAGACCCAGCGAACTACGTTGAGCTCTGAGAACTACGCGCCTACTCCGTAGCGTTCGCGTATCGCAGTCCCATCAATGCAGAGTTGAGTTTATATCGGTAGCCAGGGGGAAAAATAGAGTTCCGAAGACCGAATTGGAGACGATGCCTTCCGACTGCATCGCTTCCGCTCGAGAAGAAGAACTTCACCAGAGCGGGAGGCTTGCCGTTGGTGAAGTTTCGAAGGAGACCATAGTGAAAAACTGAACTTGTGCATAAAAACATCTTCGACAGGAGAAATGAGGAGAAGAAGATGGAGGATTTCTGGGACGCGGCCTGAGACGTGGGTGAGAGCGTACTGACGCAATGGCTGGATCGCTAGCTGGCTCCAGCTTGCTGTTTGACTGCTTGTCTGTCTAACCGAGCCAGCCGGCAAACGACCGACCGACCGACCAAGAGACCTACAGACGGATCCAACAAGCAGCTAGCGAACGGAACATTGAGGGGAGAGGGAGAATCGCTTGTGCTGGACAACATTCATCCACCGGCGGGGAGAACCGTTACCGCGCTTCATAGACAGAAGAACGGGGAGTCAGAAGCGTAAAGAACTCCGTGATAGCGGTCTCGAAAACGATAGAAGCTAATCGAATTCCTCGAGTTCTGTACCGTGATTCGGGCTCCGTCCCTCCTGCCAAAGGATATCCGATTGAGCAGAATCTTTTCCGCAGCAGACAGTCGGAGACTGAAGTGATAATCGACTTTTTTGTGAACGATCTCCTTCACTCGGTTGGATGTGACAAGGAAATCTGCGTCTCCAATTCCCGGACTTTCCTTCGTGACTCGATGTCGAGCTACTTCACTGAGGTTAGTTCCTTTTGGCGACCGGGTAGCCGGAGACGGAGACCCATGGATTGTCAGCTCTTTGGTAAACCGGAGAACAAAAATAATCTCTCGACCGTGTCATACTTGAAGACTCAGAGACGATCGACTTTTCCGACTTTTCCTGTATCATTCCTGTTCCGGCGTTCAAGCTCGCAGCGAAGCGATCCAAGTCGATGTAGGTAAATCTGCCGAGAAGAGCCGCGGGAGTTTGGTTCGGCCGAGTTTAATCGCACGGTCATCCATGGCTTGTGGTCTGATTTTTTTGGTGATGTTTTGGGTCAACTTCTCCGAAAACGGGACTGGGTGGAAGCGTGCTTTGATTGAGAGCGGAATCGATTCTGAAGTCGCGAAGGGTTTCGGAATTTTCCTTCCTCCTCCTCACGGAGGCGCGGAGAGCTCCTTCCGAGAGCGATTGATTCCCGCTCGATCTTCAGAGCGGGAACCCGAAAATCTATCGGCCCAAGAATCAAATAACTCTCGCGAGGAAGGTGTACATTCGCCTGCAGAATTCCGCCTCCTCTCCAGAAGGTGAAGAGCGATCTTCGCACTCGAGAGTCCGCGGGCGGTCGAAGCCAGCTCCTTCGCAGTCAAATTCTTCGATTCGATGTCGGCGGTGACGGCGGAATGAGTTTTTGGGTCGTGGCGCTCGATGCAGCTTCCAAGCAGGATTCAATACGATCGTGGAGCGGCCGATCGTTGTTCCGTTTCTGAAGTTCGACCAAACGTCGAAATCCGATGTTAGGGAAAATAAAAGACGTCACATGCGAAGCGGCTCGCGGAGCGACAGAATCGGCGTCCTCTTGCCTCGGAGGCCTGATGAGAAATCAGACTTCTACCGAGGACTGCTCATAGATATTCGAGTTTTTCTCACTTTTCTCCGACGAAGGGCGCTGAAGTGACTCAACTCTGCCGGATGCGATCGGACTACCCTTCTTCGTCCCGAGAAATATGATGCCTTCGGATAGAGATTGAACATTCCGAGCTCTCGGGAGCTCAGATTCACTTGCATCATGCGGAGGACTAGCCTCGACACTCTTGAGGCGCAACGCGAGACTTCTAGCGGTATTCGTTGCATCTGGTAAGGGAGATCCAGTTCGACCTCGACCTTCGTCTTGGTCAAGCCAACCTAAGTCGAGGATCTGCGGGTAGCTGGAGAATGCTCCTCTAGGGTCTTTACAACGAAAACACGGCGTGTTCGTCCTTCGGTCGATGGAGCATCTTATCCAGATGTTGCTTAATTCGTCTGACATAAGGAGAACTTTTGATTTAGTCTTCCGGGACAGAAACCCACCGTTACTGGTCTGGGCAACCTGCTCCTATTCGCCTCCCTAATTTATGCGGTACGGAACGAGAGCATCATTTAGATTTAGGATGTCGATGTCTATGATTTCGAAGAGCCATCGGGATCCATTTCTCAGAGCCTGCTCAAGCGACGGAAACGACGGGGTTCTCGGCCTTGGATCTCATGCTGTCCAACCAAATTCACGAAAAGAGAATTTTGGCCCATTCTCGATCCAGAGGATCAGAATCTCATACCCAGTGATCTCTCGAAGAGGAGTGCTTGGCGAAAAGGTGTACCCAAGGGGGCAGCGAGACCCGACGCCTTTGCTGAGCGAGGGGATTCTGTTCCGCCTGAACTTCATTCTCCTGGCTGCATCCGAAGATCTGAGGAGTATCACACGTTGGAGCGAGCATTTGTTCTGGGAAGAACGTGGACGACACGGAACAGAAAGCAGAGCCAAAATTATTGGTGAAAATCCCCGCGGCTCCTGGAAGTTCCGGAAGGGCGTCGGGTTTCGCTGCCCCCTTAGGTTCACCATCCCGCCAAGCACTCCCATCCGGGAGATCACCGGATAATTTCCGATCCCCTGGATCGAGAACGAGTCCTTATTTGCCTTTGGTGGATTTTCTCTCACCTCGAGCCCAGGGTGGACTCAACGTGCCACCGACCCGAACGACAACGGAAGGTTCGATTGAAGTCATTCATCGATACTTCGTGAAATCTGTGGAAACCGTACGAGCTCTGATCGACTCGCGAATATTGACCAAATCTCAGTCGGAGAAATGTGAGGGCTTCAATTCGAAGTCCCGAATGCAGCTTCTCGTTCTGTCAATCTTGGGGCATGCAGACACGAAGTCGCGCTTGAGATCTGAGTTTGGCCCGCTAACTCCGTATCCTTCCATTGACTCTCAAAAACTCTTACTTAATAAATACAGCGTTCTCTGGGAGGAGCGGGTAGACTTCCAGCCACCTTACCCTCTTGCTCGCACAGAATGAGAAGGCAAGACCTCCCAAAAGTCGAAAGCTTGCCGAACATTTGCTAGCTCCGCTTTTTCTCGTCGGCGAAGTCGGAGTCGAACCAGGTCCCGTCTGTGATTGAAAGTTTGTCGGAAACGGCCTATTTGAATAAACCCCACTTTTACCCGAGTATCACCCGAAGAAAGACTTTGGTTATATCCGTATGCAGCGACCGCCGGATCATTCGCCCGTCCGCGTACCTGCTATTTAGCTAGCCAGCCAGATGGCACTCGACCGACTGACGGTCGCTCGCTCCGAGTTACGGAAAGACTTTGATTCACTTCATTGCCGGCAGTCGCACGAGAAACGGAGCGTCAAGCGATCAGTGGACCATCTCGCCGTCGGTTCGGCTTTTGAAGAGGAAGTCTGTAAGAAAACCGCAGAATCCCTCATCCACGATCCGTCACAGTTGAAGTATAGGTACACTTGATTGTCTCAGATTTCAGCCGATGGAATATGCCCCCGATTCTGCAGAGAGGATCCTAGCACATAGCTGATTCAAGACATTCGGACTTTCACGCTTAAGCGTTCGTTGCGTAAACGCAATATACATACATGTATCCGGCGAAGATTCCGAGGTACTCGGTGCGGAAACCTTGGAGCTGGGCTTTCTGCTTTGCTCTGATTACTGACCACATCGCTCGACGCTTATGTATCGATTATTCCAGCAATTGCATAGTGCATCGGGACTGCTGAAGCCATGGATCATGGGGCATGTCGGTGATCGGACCCGCCGTCCGGAAAGAGCCCTACTTCGTATTTCAATATCGAAAAAGTAAACTTGTGTCTTCGACTGGCACCGGTGACCTACTAAGCTCCTGTCTAGCCAGATCCGCCACCGGTGACAAGCGGACTCCCACGAAGCACTTCACCAAGTTGGAATGGACTTAACAGCGAGCGTCCCCGCGGTTTCCAACTCATGCGTGAAAATAAATGAATCTTCAACTTTGGAGGGGAAATGAGTCGCTGCACGCGGAGGCTCTCCGAATTGCTCCAAGATCGATCATCCACCGGCAGAGCGCTGGAGCACTGAACTGGGGGGATTCACCTACCGTTCGTTCCCTGATTGAGGAGGAGTTTGACCTCTGGGAGCTACTATCTACGCTTGTCCAGCGTCTTTTTTCGGGAGAAGCTTGAATCTGAAGGTCCGGAAATCTGAGAGCATCAGATCCCATGGAATGCGTAGTAACATACTCCGTTTCGGCGCGAGAAAATAGGAACCCGCAGAGAAAAAATTACGGGATGCCAGACTCTGCAATCACCCAGGGCGGTTGAATGAGCATGGCACTCAGCGAGGAGTGCACCGACAAGTTTGAAACAATTGAAGTCGACATGAGGCACGGGCGAATATCAAGCGCTTCATAGTGAGCTCTCTTCGCTAGATGCGTATCCTATTTGCTGGACAACAAAGAGATATGTTCTTGTTCGGAGTCGGCGGTGCGAGCGACCACGGGAACAGACCGAACACTTCGTGCGATGCAGGGTTCGAAGGCCACTAGGCCACCAGAACATACAAAAGGAGAGAATCGAACTAATGTGGCAGTCCCCTTGCCTGATGGTGGAGGCGGCGAGGGAAACTTTCTCGTTTTTCTTTGCGGCCAGCTACACTTGTCAGAATGACGTCAGGTTGGAAAGTCTCCTCGAGGCATGCTTCCTCGGAACGACAACTAGCGGAGCGGATCGTCGAGACTGCCCGGGATATCAATGATACGAACTCGACGCCCATATATGCGCTCATTCTGATCTTCTCCCCTATATCGATCGCCCGGGTTTCGGCGTAGAATATGGCTGAACTAGAGGGCTGATATCAAAAACCAGCTAAAGAATACTCGGGAGTTGCGCTCCCTCGATGTTTTGTCTGTACTCGAGCAAGCTCCAATGGATGAATGTTTCTGGTCGACCTGAACTTTGGGACATTTCATCACCTAATCGGAGATCGGCTTGTGTCGTGAACACTCAAGTGGGAGCTACTATATAGCTCGAGCAAACCCCCAACGCCATCGTATCGAATCTCTGTCGACAGTGCGAGATGTTTGGAAATGATCCTGACTCCGCTGATGATGGCTGGCGTGATCGAGGCTTGCCTTACAGAAAGCAACGGCTTCGCGATAGGTACCAGCGTTCCGGAGCGCTGAGCGCTCCTACCAAAATCCTCTTTCCTGTCTGCTGAGGGTCCCTCCGGTTCGACCGAAACATTCTGCCAAAGGTACTTTCAGGAGTTATCCGGTTTCTTTGCAATCCGCGCACGGGCGCAAAAACGGTGCTCAGTGTTGTCAGCTCGAAAGTTGACTTCGCCAGGAGCCTGTCGACGACGGTCCGCGTACGTGTCCACCCTTCGAGAGGAAACTGCCCGGCTGAGCAGAAGGTGTCATCATGACCCCAAACCCTTAATCTCATCCCAATGCCGGGACGGATCCTTCCCTGATAGGTGAGAGTCTGTGGCGAGGCCCAGACTCAGCGGAGCTCCCATTGTGTAGGATCTAAATCAGGTTTTGGCGACTGCATGTCGAACCGGCTCGCGAGTTAGAGCGAGTTCGAGCATCCCTCATCCGGTTCAGACGCCACGATCTTACGCATCGATCGAGATCCTGCGGTAAACGGAGATACCCGCCGAATTTCGCAGGCTGCGCGTCTGGGCTCAATTCCAGAAACTTGCGGAGAGCTGCGGATTTTCGCGCCCATGCGCGGTGAGTCCTGCCTCTCTATCTATGGCTAGATCCGACGGGGGCTTTTAGGCCTTGAGCGACTTGCTGACAGGTCACACCCGATCTCGTTAAGGGTGGACGAGCGCCTCCAGCGAAACTCGAGAGTTCGAGAACTTCAAAATCGGACGAAGCCGTAGAGGCAAAGCCAAGTCTCAGCTGAAATAGTTCCGAAAGAAGTCGAGTTCGCTCTGACTAATCCTTTTTGCGTTTGTCTAAGCGAACACTGAGCTTAAAGGCCCTCGGAGCGAAAGCGAAGTTACGCTACTTGACGGAAAAAGTCCAACATCGAAAGGCGTGAGAGCTCAGAGGAGCAAAATCGCATCAGTTGGGCCGAAGGGCCATCAGATGTTCCTTCGATGTCGATCGGTGGTCTTCAGGCACCCTCCTTCCCCTCCCTGCTTCCGTCTAGTCGACGGAATAAGGCTGCTTTCGTGGGCCATACGTCGAGGAAGAATGATTTGGGGAGTATTCAGCGACAGTCATCTCGAGTGGGAGTGTTTCGCAGAGAAGTCCGTCACCGAGAGGCTGTTTCCTCCAGAAACGGGATCGGAATCCGTGGATCTCGGATCCGCGGTCGCAGGTGCTCAACGGCTCCGGAGAACACATGAAACACATTTTCATGTACCTGCAGATGTATTATACAGTGAAATCACACTAATGAGACCTCCGGACGAGGAAACCTCTTGACTCCTCGGACGGTTTTCCCCGCGAACCGATCGTCATGAAGGCCGGTGATATCCTGGGCGACCAAGCGGACAATCTGACGTATCGGACAGACCTTCAATGGCACCGCGCGAGCTCCGGTTGGAGGGGTTTTGCTGTATATCCGTGAAATTTCCGATGTATTTGTGAAGCGAATTCCGCCGTAGGCGGCCGCGATAGTTTCGAGAAACTTGCGCCGATCTGGATCCGTTGGGAGGCCAAGACGAGACTTGCGCGGATCGTGACGTTGAACCTGATCGAATGATCATGCTTACGCTATACGCATAAGAGCAAGATCCCGAAAGCGGTAGTGGTCAACTTTTCCCTCGGTCTCTTTCGCCACGATAAGCGTGCGAGCTCTTTTCCTGTGTAGCATTCTGATTATTTTCCTATTTGCCCACCGGATCCGCTTACAGGTTCCAAAGCACGAGGTGGCCTCAAGCGACGGCAACATTTTCACTGAAATGGGAGACGGAGAAATAAACTCGAAAGAAGAATCGTCGAGATGTCCTAATGATGATTCCAAGCCTGAACGAGCTAAGTGGGCGCGAATCGTTCAAGTACCTCATTCGATTTCGAGCTATCGAGCGCGACTTAAAGATTTTGAGATACAACCGAATATCGTGAACTAAACTGCGGTAGATCGCTCAATTCAAGCAGCGAATATTCGGTTGGTCGGATCTAGGGCTCAGGACCTGAGCCGAACCATGCTTCCTGCGCACTCCAGAAGACGTCGGCCGAGAGCATATCATATGAATCTCGGATTTGTACGTCAGAACTCTATCTAGTATCATCGTTGGAGGAGTCGATGTCCGTCGGGATCCCGAGATACATCATCTTGTATTGAAATATTGTCAGGGCTTAGGAAGATACCACGCATTCTGTGGACCAATGATTATATTGCTCTCTTTCCACCTCAGATTCACCGGCGAGGGAAGCACGCATACGGAATACTGCTTTCATTGCTACACATCCTGATAGTGGTCCATGCTGTAAAAGTGAGTTCTTCGAACAATCCACTCCGTCTCCAGATCATTCAGATTGTATCTTCCCGGCTTTGCACAATGATTGTCGGGACGATTCCGATCCTGGTGCCTTGCAGGATACTCAATGGGACAACGCGCTGACAAACATCGTTCAACCAGAAGCCAGACTCCAAGACGTCCAGGTTGCTTGCGGTAAACGACACATGCGAGTCCATCTGGATTTCGGTCCTCAGGCCTTCCAGGTTGGTCGCGCCGAAAACGAAAAGTCGGCGATTGATTCACCATGGCTATTCGAATGGTTCATTTGTATCGCCTTGCAAATTATCGTTTCTCAGTCTTGGTATTGCGATTCCAGGGCTTGGTTTTCTCGAAAGGATATCATGGGCATCCTGATTGTGTTTACATCAAATCTGGATCTAGCATTATCGGGGGTGTCGACTTCGATGTATTCTACGATAAGTGCGGGACCAAGGTAAGCGAGAAGCACGGTACAGCTCTCCCCGATTCCTAGAGTCCCGCTCGACCGTGATCCCCGTTGCTTTTCGCACAAAAAGCGCTGCGGAAGACTGCCCGAGAATGCGGTCGACAAATCGTTAGGTGGAAGGATTTGAGGATGAGCAGTGCCTAACCTCGGGATGGACTCTCTCACAGCCAGATCATGCAGGGAGCTTCTATGAGAACACGATCGTCATCCAATACGGCCAAGATGTAATCGAAGCGTGGGACGAGGCTAAACGACTCAGATGTGAATGGCATGACGCCTACGAAAAATCGGCTCTCAAATCCCCGAGTATTCAACTCGCCGACCTTGAGGTTCAAGAGTTGAATTTTCAAGGTTCGTAGCAAACCCTGTCAAAACGTCGCGATATATGCATACTCGGCGATTAGAGAGTCGTCCGGCTAATCCGTCCTTATTGGAATACAGGGGATAACATTGGCTGCTGGATGGAAATCCAGGAGGGGAAGGGACCTTGGGCGAGACAAGTTTCTTCGATTGTTCCTCTTGGATCTCCTCTGACTATGGTGGTTGCAATAGCCGATGATAATAACGAGTTTGACATGAGAGTGAAATCATGCTGGGCGCACGATGGGGTGAGGCCTCCTCTACATTTGACGGACGAGGACGGATGCGTTCTTCGACCAAAGATGTTAACGCCATTCCTGAAGGTTAAAGATACGCAAGGTGGTCGGGCCAGCATCGTCAGGTGAGGAATTTCAGAACAAATGGCGGAGTATCGTTCATATATATGACGTTCGCATGCGGCTCAAAAAGGCTATAACCGTGTTACCCTTTGCCCCCAGCTACTCGCATTTCTACGCGTTCAAGTTCCCTGACACAATCGAGGTTCAAATGCAGTGCGTTGTAGAGATCTGTCGAAATGGCTGTCCGAAGGATTGCCATTCGCAGGATTCCCATCCACCACATGTTTCGGTCGTCGATCATCAAGCTGTATCTTCGAATAACATCATCGACAAGAAACCTCTACCACTGCCGAAAAGCGTGACACGGGTTTCAATCACCTCTACGCAACGACCGAATTTTGTGCCTATCTCGTTGCCCCCGAGATCTGTGCATCATCCCTTCTTCATACCTCCACCCCCGTCACAGCGCCCAGGCACGATGCAAGCGAAACATAGGGAATCTCCTCTAACAGTCAAACACTCGGCATCGAAGAAAGACCCTCTCTCGCAATCATCGAATAATGACCCTGCTCCGGTCTATATCCCAACAGAAGGAGTCAACGCGTCTGACGAAGACGATCCCGCATCTCTAGAGTCGACAGAAAATTCCTACGAGAGATCGGAAGGATCCCATGATCAATCAATGAAAGAAACTACGAAACGCTTCTCTGCGGTCCGGCATCAACCCCAGGGCGGTAATGCGGAGCCAGGCAATTACTGGAAACTTCCCCTCGGCACTCGGAACTCAAGAATCCGCCGAGATATTGACGATTTCGGAGTCCGAGGTTCTTTCCGAGTTGTCGCGGTTCAGGACCTCGCATTCAAGCCCAACATCAGTGCTGACGAAGCCATGATCGTCTACGATGCTCGTCAGCATATCGACATTGTATATGGGACGGTATGTTTCCCCGCAGTCTCGGTTACCGCCTGTCTCGGACTCCTCGCACTATTTTCTGTGTGCTCCTCGTGTATCGCTGCATACTTGTTCTGGGTACTACGGACTTACAGTGCTCTAAAAAGGAACAAATGCATTCATTAGATCGCAAAATCGAACTGCTGTAGCACAAGGAGAATGCGTTGCGTTGGAACTTGGAACCGTTTGGAACGGTGACGAGGAGGAGCCTGTATTACTGTATATAGGAGCTTACGAGCGAGCATGCCATTCGCGGATCACACTGTATTGTGGAACATCCACTCCTCACACTTAAATTTCTGTATTGCTCCCGACGCTCCCCGGCGGACCGCGTTATTGAGAACTGAGTCGACCTGTCAAGCGAGCTACCTACCTTTACAAGAAACTCGCCATTGTTTCTCGATTGTACCGGTGGACTCATGGTCAACTGTACATACATTAGAAATTTGCGTCGAAGAATAAATGAGCGGTCTGGCTTCTGCCTTTGTTTTCACACAGGTCGTATGCAGGTTTGTACGTAGATACATGCGCAGGCATATAGATCGATGATTGATATCGAGAGAATTCCGTGCCGAGGCGTGCTTTGTGAGGGTGCCCAAGTGCAGAAATCTACGATCCCCTTCGAAATGGTCGCTGAATCGGAATTCATTTCGATGCAGTATGCCGTTTTCATATCTGAGGGTCAATCAGATTCTACCTATATGCCGGTAATTAGATTCCTCCTCACTATCGGGGGCTTTCCGGCCTCTCGTGGAAGCAGTTTCCAGCGGTGTATCAAGTAATCCCCCCGAATGCACAGTCCGAGAAGAAAGCTCGAGGATAGACCGATACATTCATCGCTTACATTAATGAGGGAGCGAACCTTGTCGCAGGTGTTTCCCGCGTAAAACTCAATTGAGGGAGTACAAGAGGAAGTCCTGGTTGTCGAGAGGCGTTTCACTCTCGTTTCCGATGGGGAGAAGCCACGGAGCCAGCGGAGAATTTGTATTTCCCGACTTTGGGCGTGTTGTGATCATCGTTTGTCGAGTCGCTAGTTCTGCACAAGCGCGCGGGTCACCAGAGCATGTTTCCATTCGACAACTTCGACTCCAATTAAGCGGGTCTTTCTGCAAGAGGGTGGTCGAGTCCAGCAGTCAGGCTATCAGGTATCCAGGCTCGTGGGTATGCGGGCTAATGGGCTTGAAGCCAACTATCTGATGCAAGCGTTCCGCAGTATTCTGGCATGAGTGTATTCTATTTGCCATTATCCCGATCCATGGAAGTTTAGCAAAACTACATGGAAGCTTTCCAGCAGTAGGTGGCATTGCGCCTCCGGGAGAGTTTCGTCGAAATCCGAGATCACATGTGTTTGAGTCAAATCCGGACCTTCATACAGTCGAACCCGCTTATAAGAGACCTCTCGGAGAATCGAAAATGGCCTCTTATATCCGGTTTCTCAATATTCGAGGTACGGGTTTTCCATGGAAAAACCTGAGAAGTCCCGTTGTCGTATGACTCGGATGCCCATACCATGATTCAGCGCAGAGACGATCGTTTAAGAGCGAATTCTGATTTATGACGGAAGTTCATCAGAACCATATCTTATTCGGGCAGCTTTTTAGAGGGAGTGAAGTCATGGAAAGGCTAACCAGAAATAAGAGGTCTCCGACATGGGACTCCATGGAGCCGGGGTTGCGGAATGGTCTCTCATATCCGGTTTTCTCTTATATCCGAAATTCTTGCGAACGAGGTTCTTAACATGAAGCCCCATGGAGAAAAAAAACGAGGAATCGGGATCGGTCCCTTATATACGGTTTTCTATTTTAGGCGGTTTTCTTATAAGCGGGTTCGACTGTCTCACCAAAGCGTTGCACAGAGATGTCTCGATCGAACTCCCCTCCGTATTGATCAATGTAGTCCCTTGAGAATTCCCGCCATTCTCGGTTTCCATTATCGACACGAGCCGCACACACAAGGCTCGCACTAACTCCTGGAGATCCCTTATGAAGGAAATGCTAATCTCCATGCGGAAGATCAGTCGAGGTAGACCGCGAAATCCTCTTCCGTTCGTTCGGTTACGCATTCAGGATGATAGCGGGCGGCGACCCAGTGGGGCTGTTTCGTTCGCATCCGACTCAGCCGTAGGATGGGAGCATGGACGACTCGGCTTCGAGGATCTACACCCCTATCTAAACAAATTCCAATGTCCGGCCTGCAGTACGCGGTATCGTGTGTGCTACGCTCTCAATCTCGCCGATCTGGTGGAAGCGATCGAGTGGGCCTCTCACTATGATCGCATCAGGATGCGCTTTTGCGAGTGAAACGTCAGAACAAGGCAATTTCGCCTAATGAGCCCTCTGACGCCGTGCTCTCATGCTCGGGATAGTCTCAGGTCTCACCTTCAGATATTAGGGGATAATTCCACTGTCGAAGGAACAATGTCCGAGACTGATGCTTGGCGAGGACTCGAAATGCCCGCGGCTAGGTTTTCTCCAGTAAGCAACGAGCACTGGTTCTTCTTTGTTGCGTGAACGAGTCGGACAGACGTTGCCCTCATCCCAGGAAGCTCGGTGGAACTTTCTCGCGATTCGAGCAATGAGTTTATGTGTTTATGATGAAGGGCAGTAGTCAGTATATACAGGGTGGTCCCAAAATCGGTTTTTTGATTTTTTACTGGAAACGCCGAGGTTTAGAGGAAAAAGAGCGATGAATTACCCCCTGGCTTTTCGATTTCCCGTCGGAAGAACATATTATCAACGAAATCAGGGATGATGCCTACGAGGAAAAGTCTCAAACTCGATTTTTCCCTATGGAGGAAGAAGCGTCCCTTACTTTGCTGATCCTTATTTTCGATTTGACATCCGAGAATGATGTCCCCACCTATTTTCCTTCGATACTCAGCGTTCCAGAGAATACGGAGAATCGTAGTGAAGAATCGAGAGAGGGACCACCCGGTATATGTTCATGGGAAATGTACATGATTTCTCTAACAGACATGAGCTCATCCGGGAATCTTCATGATTCCCTCTTACAATGGAGCTATCAATTTGTCTCATTGATGTCCGGGCTCGGAGCCCATATGAACAAACTGGCAGTGTTTCACCGCAGCGATGCTGGTCCAGGTCTGGAACGAGGAGGAGGCACACAATCGAATGAAAGGAGGAGAGACCTAGAGAAGCAAAGCTCGCCCCTGAAAATCGTTCTTCATATGACTTCTTGTCACTATGACCCCAACGCGTCCCTGAGTGCTGATTGTGATTCATATATTCTCTCCAACTGTGCAGGACGCTGCTAAGAAAAACTCTCGACTTCAGATCAACATCGGCATACTCCCGAGTTTGGCGATCGCAAACCCTCTCCGCAACGCTAAATTCTCCCTTCTCTACACTGTGGAGTCGAAGGTATCGGTGGGGAAAGCGAGAGACGAAAGCGGGGCTCACCAGAAAAGATCGGGAAGTAGCAGTATGGGATCGGAGGGGCCAATACGAGGACTCGCCACTGAATTCGTGGGAGAGTGCCGATGATGCTGTGCAGCAAAGGCCGTAGGACCAAGGACAGATACATAAAGCTCTCACAGTCAGTTGACTCTGTGAGCGAGCAGACAGGCGAGCTGGCACGAGGCCGGACGGAAATGTAATCTTCTGCAGGAAGCGGCCCGAATAGACAATGGAGCCCTGGAAGGATAACGCTTATACTCACAAACGCAGGCTCACTGCACGTCGAAGATACTAGCGATGGCTGTACCGTCTCAAATCGGAAAGCTCTCGAAACGGTTCCTCCTGTATCCGGTTAACCGATGCTGAATTGTTTAACTCGAGAGATGAGGAGCAACTCGCTGGGCTGAATTCCCGACTGGAAATCAAGCTGAGCTCGCCGAACAATGATGAGAATGTTCGTACTCTGGAAATGATATTCAATCACCGGCGGGTGGCCAACTGATCGAGTTTACACCATTCATATGCCTCTGACACGGAACCGGTCGAGGAAAGACCAGTATCGGACGTTTTGCGCTTGGTGATACCCACTATAGTCGCAAGAATCTGTGCAGTTTTGAGAATCTCTCCAACTTCGCTCATGAAGAGTCCTCCGCAATAAGAAGTGCGGGCGTTCGACTCTCTTTGCTAGAAAATATAAACAACAACCTGAGTCATCTGGCTGTGTGCGAAAGCCCTTTCTCGGAGAGATCCGGTGGTGGTGGGCGGGTGAAGGGGGCCGATTCGACGGCCCCTCGGAAGATTTGTGGGTAGCGATGCTCTGCGAGCTGAGTCGATCGCTCTCCAACAAGCAGGTAGCCCTTTCATTCAATCACATTTCCCTTACCGCGTTCTCGAATGTGACTGCGTTCGCGAGAGGTCCTGCATAAGGGCGGCGAGGTCAGTCTCCGATCTATGGCGGTTTTGAAAGTTGATTGTCGAAATTTCTACTCGATGGCGTAAATATGGGTCGCGGCGTGTCGTCGATTTCCCGTCCGTAGATCCCCAAACAGGGCCGAGGCAGACACCCATTCCTGATCCATGATCATAATCGGGGTAAATGATGGCATCCTCGAGGGAATTTCCCTCCGGCAGTTAAGGAGACGTAGATAATTCCGCTCGTGCGGTCAGAGCTGGTCAACAGAATGCCCGAAACGACAGAGAGGAGAAGTCTCGTCGTCTCATTCAGGACCAAGGAAGACCCTCGACTCTCTTCATTTTATCAAGTGGCATCGATCGGTTGAGGTACGTTAGCACCTGTGAACGTCGAAACCATCGAGTGAACTGCGTTCATTCGCGCGGATCAGTCGTCGGAGCAAACTTACCTATTGAAGTTTCTTCCGAATGACAGCAACCCCTCGAAAGGAGCCGAGGCAGACTATCGCTCCGGGCCTGCGATAGGCGTGAGATCATGTCTCATCGGCACATCGGAGACCTGAACTAATGTTTCTCCTTCAATGAAAACCTTTCCGCTCGAAGGGATGGGTGCGGAGAGCTCCTTATGTGAGATCCTTCGACGATCTCCTGCGGAGTTTCACGTTCTTCGTGAACCCTGTTGGAGGATCGGGGTGTGTTCCCAGATGTCGCATAGTTTCATTATATAACGATTCATTGAAACCGACGATGGAAACGCATTCTCCGCTGAACCTTTGGATGGGGTGCCGTATCACCTCGAACTACAGAAGCTTTCGGAGAACATTGGACAGATCTCTTCGAGGAGATCCCTAAGGCGAGCCGATTCGGGGGACCTCTCGGGAACTCCGTTGATGAAGCATGCGGAGCGACGAAACTCCGACCTAGGAGTATTCTTCGATGGTTCCTCTATATATAAGCGAACATCGGAGCTCAAATTGAGACCGTCCTCTGCGGAGGGACCTCAAAGTAAACGGTACGGACTGGCAATCAGCAACAGGTGTGTCAGCCGTGCAAGTGAGAGAGGGCGACCTTCCCTCCGTCAGGTATGTGGGGATATGTTCCTGCGCGAGGACGGGCAAACACAAAGACTCAACGTGAGCAGCCCAGGATGTTCAAGAGCTATCGTAACCTCCTTCCTTATCGGCAGGTATGGGTCCCTGCGCGGTGGTCGATCGACGTGACCAGCTCCGGATACGTGCCATACCTGTGAAGTTCCGATGAGGCCCTGCGATCACATGTTGGCGACTTCCCACGCGCTTTCGAGTGCTCAGTGCCTGGACTTACTTCTGATGACTCTCCACACGACTCTCCAGAATTCATCGGACAGATAACACAAGGAGCCTGTGAGAGTGCTTTGTCCAACTCGGGTCTGCGGACTTTTGCAAGCCCAACTCCCAGCCTAATCCGCAAGGTATGACCTGTACGATGACACCCGCCCAGATTCCGCTCCCAAATCGCCGGTGATTGGAAATCCCGAAATTAACTCTCATGTAGAAACTGGAATCTACCTAGGTGCACACGAAACCTGTCCACACAGATAAGGAAGTCGTCATACGGCTGGGAAATTCTTGTTGAGTGGATTCAGACGGTTTTTTCTCCTGATCGGAACTACAGTCATGTCCCAAGTTACGAGCGCTCGAACTACTCGGGGAATGAGGGACGAAACCCCGAACCCGGGGAGGGCCAGAGCGTTCCCCCCTCAAGAGTCGAGCGTTTTCGTCGCATCGTCCAACGAGGCAGGAAGCCCATTTCCGCAAAAAATAGAATTACTCGTCAATCCTATTATCTGCTGAAGTGAATCAGCGCTCGGCGGCACAGCACAGAGCGAGCCAGTCGCTCCAATCCAGGGAGTCGTTCCCGGCTGTCCTAAGGAGCACGCTTGCACTATGGGGAACGACGCCAACGTTTCCTGGGAGGTCGCATCATCCGAGGTTTGAGAGACGCGGTGCGAGAGTCCTCCTGCTCGAACAGAGACGAGCTCTTCTTCAGGAACGCGAATCCAAATATTTCCCAGAGGTTGCTGCTGCGAAGGGCCGACTCTGTGCCCCTCCTGCTAATCTTGTTTGAAACAAAGTTTAGAACGATTTCCAGCTCTCCCCCTAGACCGGATGCCTCCAATAGAAATGTAGACGAACAGAAGCTCTTTGAGGAGATTTTTTGGATTCCGTTCGAATCTTACAGGGGCCTCCGCGAGGAAGAGGGGGGAGGTTGTCGTTCTAGCTACAGGCCCCTCCCAGAAGCGTCCGTTAAGCTATGGTATAGAAGCGAGTTGCCATGTCGGATCCCAGCCCCATGCGAGGGCCCAATCGAGCCCCTCAACCCATGGAGAATCCTCTGAGAGTGACCAGCACAATTTTCCGACAGACCTAGAACCCAGACTTGAGGGAGCCCGAGCATCAGAAATGACCGATTTTCACCTCTCTTCCGAGGGTCGCATCCCCGCCGGAAGCCGCGTTCACTCCCGCTGAAACGTTTGAGCGGCTGGGAGCCGTGTAG
The DNA here is from genome assembly GCF_000255335.2 of Galendromus occidentalis. Classification (NCBI taxonomy): domain Eukaryota; kingdom Metazoa; phylum Arthropoda; class Arachnida; order Mesostigmata; family Phytoseiidae; genus Galendromus; species Galendromus occidentalis. The sequence continues at coordinate 224,546 of NW_003803820.1, forward strand.
CATTTATAGCAAGTGCTATTTTTACTGCGTTTCGAACAGATTAGCGAGCAGCCCATGTGCACCTTGATCGCGCCCAGAAGCCGTCATTGACTGTTCCCATGGCGTTCGGCGTCCCTCGCCCGTAGGGTCCCATCCTAAGTAGGAACGATCGAGTCAACGGAGCCCGAAAGGTTCGATAAGATTAGAAATTACGTCGATCTGAAGTCGCACTGTTGTTCCGACGTCTAATGCGACACTCTGATATGCTGAAACTGCAATGGATTCCGATCATGGAGACCTGAGGGATTATGTACACCTCCAAGGGTGACAGCCGAGTACAGGGACTCTTGAGACTCTTGCTAGCCATCATGCGATTCCGCAGCAGCGGTATATCCGAGAAGACCCTCAGAAGAGTCTCTATTTAAGCCAACATCCCAACTCCACTTGCACGCATGTCGCTTGTTGAAAGATGACTCCCTCATAGTTGAGGGGACCAAGTAAAATTACCGACTCAAGGAGCATCGAGTAGTATGGATGCAAGCCCATAAAAGGAATCTAAACCGGACTACTGGAATCGAGGTATCCGGCTAAATGGAGACTCAGTCTTTCAGAGCTCCCTCTAGGAGCTCTGAAACCGCGCCCCTACTTCACCAAACGGCGCGGCCTCAAAGGCAGGTTTCGCACCCCCTACTTGCTACACCACTGGTCGTCAATCATCATGACTCTCTGTCATGTCGTAGATCTCACCGCTTCGGCTCGGTGTACTCCAGGAGCCCCCGCCTTTGGAATCCGACTTGCTTTCCCCTTACTCAAAGAAAAATTTCGGCACGCCCCTGGCCTCATCTAGCTCCTGACGTCCCCCAATACATATTGACAGTGTGCATCGAGAACCATTCGAGCTTCGCTCGATGGCGGCGCCAGCGGGACGCTCGAAACGCCATAGCAGCGGTTCCCGGCATTTTCGGCTTCGCGGCTCCCCGGAGAATCAAGAATTTTCTCGCGGCTCCCAGGGTGTCCAGTGCCAAGGAGGCTCCCGCGGCTCCTATCTCTCCTTCCTTCTTCTTCACGAGTCCCACCTCTTTTGAAGAAAAAGTCAAGATTTCCGGTGCACTCTGATCCATTCATTCGAATATTCATGGCCCAAGAGGAGAAGCTCAGTGCTCCCTCAGAATTTACAAACCTTAAGTGTCCGGAGCCTGACCTATACCAGTTCGTGAGCAGCTCCCTCGGAAAAGTGTGGCGTCTCCTCGGGGAGCCGGGGATCCTGCTGTTGGGATTCGCTTCGCTATAGCGTCTCAGACCGAAGAATCGGGACGCCCGGCGTCCCGATTTCAGGGAAAACTCTTTTCACGGGGTCGGCGATATCCTCGGGAATTTCGAGACACATCGTAGTCTTCGCGCACGTCCTGCGAGTGACCCCTCGTCGCAGCATGGGAAATTTCGTTGCCGTTTTTCTCATCGGTCTCCCAATAATGAATGGAAAAATTCTACACGAGAGGAGTGGTGGCAAAACAGACGATCAAACTCTCCCGGCCTCTCGTCCTGGTGCCTGTTCGTCGGCGTCCCGAAGAAAGAGTCTGACGCGGCCGCTTGCTTCGCTGTGGATTCACCTGTATGCACTGTTCCTGTTTTCATGCACTGCGAACGATGACGCGATCTCCCCCGACGATCGTCGACCCTGACAATGTAGAGGTTTTGATATTCCTATTAGAGGATCGGATCCGTTGTGTCCTACTTCAGCACCTCTCGCTCAGAGCAGTGGTTCTCAGAGTGGTCCCCCGGGAATCCATCGCGATTTTCGGGACTCCATAAGATCCCAAGGGAGAAACCAATAGGATTCACGGGTCTGATGCTAGGAATACATACGGGGCTTCATAGGGGGTCCTCGGCGTGAGAGACTCAAGGAACTACTGGCCTAAAGCAAGTCCTCGCTCTCGAGATTTGAAAACGTTCCACGATGCCAAAGGCGAGCCGGTGTCACACTGGTCGAGATTGTATTTTTAGGTGGACAAAATTGTATGAGCGAGTCCGTTAAGTGATTCGGACTCCTCGAGCTGGCGAAATGAGGTCGAAGAAATTTTCTTCCCTGAGCCTAGCGCTCGAAACCCACTTCGACCCTCTTCGTGTGAAGCAAGCTTCTTGGAATTTCTCGAGAATGCTTATCGAGATCATTTTACTAGGCGTCTCTTCGGGTCGCATTCCTCATTCGTCTCATATCCTTCAGCGCTGAGCTCAGAAAAGCTGTCTTCACTAAGTGCACGTGGCACCAGAAGCTTCTGATTCAGGATCGTTTTTCAACGGCTGGTGAGTCGGGGACTGATGAGATGAATGATGCCTTGCTGTGAGGAAGGCTCAGGCAGCGGGTTCCGAAATCGTACTCCATTACCTATGCTGCTCACATCAATCGTTGTAGACGGACCCCGATATCCTCGATATCCGACGACAAATGTGGCCAATGAGAAGAACGTCCCCGACGGGCGACTCAGAGTGAGGCCCTTTGATCGAAAAAAATCCACCGGCGCAGCACGATAATTCTAGGACAGGACATCAGGATCTCGATTCGAGCGATTTTTTCGCTCGTTTCGGGCTTTTTCTGTTCGTTTTCGGAATCGAGGAGCGCGAATATCGGTTGAAAGCTTGTGAACGCTGAGGTTCTTTCGGGCAGTTGAGAAGGAAACGCTCTGTGTACTTTTGGGTGCAGTGGCCAGATGCCACTCTGGAGGTTTTCAACTTCTCTCGGAAACCAGAAAGTATCGAGTTGCGACTGTGGCAAGTGCCGGAGAGCGCTCCCATAACTCCGGAGTGGCATCCCGCCACATTTTCGGAGCACTGAACTGAGAGCAACGGCGAACGCAACTCTTCAGTCAAGAGAAGAATTCGAGAATCGAAAAACTTGAGAAGATCAATGGGCTCAAAATCCAGCCCGCCACCCTACAGCAAAGAGAATAGACAAAGAAGACACACGCCTACCTTGCGGGATTGCCCCGGGAGCAATTTGTCCCATAACCTTCGAGTTAACGACAACTACCCCGTTGAGGAGGAACTGCTGTCTCGGTCGGAGTTGAGCGGACACCCGTCTCTCTGGGATTAGGGCCTAAGTGATAATGTCCTGGATGGCTGGAAGGAGGAGACTCGTATTATCCGTTACTCCCCTCTGAAGCAGAACAGTCGTGCATATGAGGATAATAACCAATACCAGCACCCATAATTGGACGACGATTCCTGCCACTATCGGACTGCACTCACAGTCAGCCGAAAGGCAGAGTCCCCTCGGGGAGCTTCTCGCCTTGCTCCTCGATCTCTCTTGGCTTCCCTGGATTCCTGCTCTGTATTGGTAGGTACCACCAATAGCAAGAAACTCGTTGCTCCTGGGATCCTTCGGGTCCGAGAGTAATTCTCGAATGAATGTCTCGAGCCCTGAATCGCGAGCAGTCCCATGAACGGAAGCAATAACCTTACCGCTGTATATACCTTCGGAGCATCCGAAGGAGAAACCCCGAGCTCTTCATTGATACGGTTCACCGCAGTTGGCGATAGGCCTCAAGCCCGATCATCATGTAAACTTCGGACTAATCTGAAGACACGTTTGAGCCTCGGACTGAGGGCGATTCTCAGCGGAAATCTTGCATCCGGGGAAAACACGGAAGGGATATGTGAAACTATGGAGGTACGTCTGAGCGCTGGAGGTGCAGAGGTTATGATCTGTCGTTGATTTCATTCTAGGCTGATGAATCCTGAGGAACGGACAAGGCTCTCTGCAGATTGACTTCCCCGTCGATTTCAAATTGAGTTTTACCCGAGGTGAGGAGCTCTCCTATAGGCGAGCAATATTTCGTCCGCATCCCTGCTCGCTGCGAGTCCTCCGAGCGCAATCTTGAGTCTCGGACCCGAGACTTCTCGGATGAGTGGAAACACCGACAGCTATCTGGGGATACAGACTGTATCATCTTCGAAGTACCGATTTATGGTCTCCCTCACCGATTTTCTCATCCATAGTCCGAACTCCACCGCTCCGATGAAAGCATCACGGATCACACCACTTTATTGAATTTTCCCAGGGAACACAGGGACGGAGAGATGCGGAGCACCCAGCTCCCAGCGAGAGCTTGGGATATCAAAATGTATCTGGAGACCACGCCAGAGGATCACTTCAGATCGAGCCTCGACAGCATGAAATCATCATTGATCACTTTGGACCAGATCAGCGACGAGACCCGACATTCTGTGGCACCGTGGCAGCTCCCCTTCGTGATGTGGCAAACTATAGCGATCGCAGTACTGATTGGTGTGTGTATTCTCGTAACCGTGGGTGGCAACATCCTTGTACTGACCGCCTTCTTCGTCGAGCGAACCATAAGACAGCCGAGTAATTACTTCATCGCCTCGCTGGCCGCGTCCGACCTCTTGATAGGAATCGTATCGATGCCATTGTTTGCTCTCTATGTTCTCAATGGCCGTTGGGACTTCGGACCGATATTCTGCGATCTGTGGCTTGCTACAGATCATACAGTGTGCCTAGTCTCAATATATACAGTGCTTCTGATCACGATTGATCGGTACTGCTCAGTGAAAATCGCGGCAAAATATCGCAGTTGGAGAACTCGCAGCAAAGTGATCTGGCTGGTGGCCATTACGTGGGTTCTCCCGTTTTTTGTGTTCTTCATATCCATATTCGGCTGGGAACATTTCATCGGCTACCGAGACCTCGTGGATGGCGAGTGTGCCGTCCAGTTTCTGAAAGACCCCGTGTTCAACACGTCCTTGATTTTCGGTTACTTCTACTGCACAGTTGTTGTGCTGTTCATGCTTTACGGAGGTATATATAGAACGGCGAGCAACATGCAGAAGCGAAGTGCTGAGAAGCAGCGCAAAATGCAGTCCATGGTCTCTCTCGGGCGAAGTCAGATGGATGCCAGCCCGTGCGTAGCAACAGTTCAGGAGACGTTGGAAGGACTTGACCAGCAGCGACCCTCAGACGTCACGAAAACCGGATATGCTTTCCAAGCGAACGTCGGGCCTCTAACATCGCTTGCGGGCAATTCGAAGGAGACCTCTAGAATCATGCAAGCTGAGAAGACCCGGGAGGTGGAGAAGCCAGGCCAGTCGGATCAGGATAGATCTTCGAGTCCCGGTTTCGAATCCGACGAAGACAATGACGAGGATTCTGGGGAGGAAGCGAACAATTATAAGGAGGATGAACAAAAAGCAAAAGCCGCTCGGCACAGCACGAGAAAACGTTTGAAAAATGGCGGAAGGCTGACGCTCGCAGACGTGATGCGTCCGGCTTTCGCGGCGAAAGATACTTTGGACATCGCGTCGATCGGAAGCGGTCTTCCAGGATTCGGCTTCGGTCTCGGAGCAAAGAATGCGTGTATACCGTCGACTTCGCCATCAACAGATAAGCCAAACCCACCCTCTTCCCTTGACGTTAAAAGAGAGCTACGAGCTTCTCTGGCCATCCGCGACCTTGCTTCGGATCAAAGAGACGCAGGTTATGCGCGCGATGTTGACATCACTGCCTCGGCTCGAAATTCGGCCAGCAGCCAATGCAGGACCATGCAAAGAAACAATAGGGATCAGGCGGTGTCGTCAACGCGACCGCACCGGGATGATTCTGACAGTTCAGCGCCGTGGACTAATTTCCCAGGAGCGGATGCACTGCTGAAGGTTGTTCAGAAGGTTGACGAACCCCAGTCAATCGATACAACGCAATACTTCTCGGAAGCTGGTGTGGTGTGGAGCGAATCAGAAACTAAGAATATCGTCGATGCCAGATCTCGGGATTCGCGTCCGGTCAGGGACGCAGACGTTCCGATTTTGGTTGACCCTAATAGCTCGGGTGCTCAAGGCACAACGACCGTTATGCACCTCACGGTACCGGAAGCGATCTTGTCGAAAATTCCCCTGGTCAAGACAGACAGCACGAAGTCCGCTAAGGTAAGCGCTCCGTTAAAACTCGGCGACGAGGCTTCGGGAGTACCTGAACTGGAAGATACGGAAATATTCATTCGAGGCTCCGCCCATATCTAAACTTCCGTCTTCGATCCACAGGACAGCGATGCTGGCTCCTGCGGATTATTGCGGACAGCTTCGACAAACAGATCCCGTCGAGAGATTATGTCATCGTTCAGCGAAAGGTTGCGAGGAAGACGAAGTCGAGACAAGCGCCAGAAATCAAAAAGTGAGAATCGAGCTCGCAAAGCGCTGCGGACCATATCGTTCATCTTGGGCGCGTTCGTCATCTGCTGGACTCCATACCATGTGTGCGCGCTAGTAGAGGGATTCTGCCGGAAAAAAGGCGGATGCGTGAACCATCATCTCTTCTACTTCACTTATTTCCTCTGTTATGCCAATAGCCCCATAAATCCATTCTGTTACGCCCTTGCCAATCAACAATTCAAACGAACCTTCTACAGGATCCTCAAAGGTGATCTCCATAAGACTTGAGTCGATTTCGTGAATTGAGTTCATTCTAAACGAATGAAGGAAGAAGGCTCCAGGCTTTGTTATCGGTGACCCGAGACTCGAGAAACTATCATGCATCCTGACTTACAGCGAGAGCCAGCCCGTATCATTCTAGCGAGATTCACCTTTTTGCCCACGGGAATCTTTCGAATGATTACGCTTTCGTAGGTCAGTCTAATGAGGAAATATGGGGACGATCCTTCGCGGAAATAGTCGCCATGAGGTCCTCGGCTTGAACCCCAGATTCGAAATTATGGAGAAATGGAAGGCAAGCTGTCTCAGAGGGGAGTTGTTCGATGCAATCCGTGCTCGGAAGGACGGTGGAATCCGCTCAATGAGAACATCGGTACGATCATCCGCCTGAAGTGATCAAAGAGCGGATTCCCTCAAGATGGCCATTGCCGCCGTTTCGCTAGATCGAAGCGTCTGTTAGGTCAATTGGATCATCCTGGGGATTGATCGATAGTTTCCCCGCAGAATTCGACTAATTGTCGCGGTGAACGGCTCGATCAACGTAGGGCTCTCATAGGGAACGTGAGAGCGCCCCGCGATCGAGCTCAGGAGATCTTCACGTGCTCTCATCTAGGTCCTAGATCTAGGATGCAGCTTAAGGGACGAGTCTCTTCTCATCAGTCAGTCAGTAGCGCGATTCGTCACCGAAGCGAGTCGGGAGCGTTGCTACTAAGTGAGTTGCATTGGCGATTGGCGTATGAGGAGGGGCCTTTTCGATCTCCCGTTCCCCTTGGTCATCTACCGTCAAGTTGACCTCTTCACAGACATCCGTAATATTTTTTTCCTACAATTATTCGTCGATCGTATAACCCCGGATCGAGCAGAAGTTTCTAGGCCAATGATGCCTAGGGGGTATACTCGCTCCGACGGGTCGTTCGCTCATTCGGATCCGGATGGCGCAGTTCCGACATGTTTCTATTGAGTGGATCCCACTGTGGGTACTGTGATCCTGCCGCCGAGTGCGAGCGACTCCGTCCGCGGAGGAGAATCCTAATTTTAGCACGTTACCGGCACTAATCACGAGGGTGGAGATATTCCGACCGATCGCGGCGGCGATCCAGGAGCAAAGAGAATCTCAGTTAAGACCGAGGCGCGTGCGGCGAGGATTCGCAATTATCCTGTGAATTTCATGAAGAAAGCATCCTTGAACTCGTCCAACCTCGACCCATACAAGCATCCGGAAGAAAACGCGGCAAAGAGCATGGTACTGAACCTTGAGTACCGCTCGTTGACAAAACGCTGGAATCGATCGTCCGATCTCATCGAGCCCTGATTATTGACCGCGCGATGGAATGAATATTGGAGGATCTGAGTGGCAGAGAACGATCATTCAATAATGTCACAAGGCATTTGTTAAGCATACGAGAGGGGGTCGCTTCACCTTCGCAGCCCAGTCATTGACGGTAAAATCACACAACCGATAGAGGAACGGATCGCGATGGGCCGAACACGGTGAACACGGTACATACAGCAAAGGGGTGATATTCTCGGACGCGCGCTCCCCTCTGCGAGCGCTGGGAGTCGAATCGACGCGGCGATTCGCTGGCGCTGTGATACTCAAGGAACCGGGAGGATATGCGTTGGTGTCTTGAGAGCGATGCAGTGTTGACTACGAAAATTGAGGCATATGTAGATTATTGAACTGAGTGCATGGTAAGCAATCAGAAGAAACCTATCAAAGCCATAAAATCAGTTTTGCACTCCGGAGGGTCCAATCATTCTCGAATTCCTCTTTATTCGAGGGGGTAAAAACCGGCCCTCATCGTAGTCTCTCTTGAAGTTCCATTTCCAGCGATGACCGACTTGGATCGTGCAGACCGAGGGATCGGGATCCTCACTGCTGCCCTCTTTTCGCCACTAGATTGTTTCGCAGGTTGGGTACCGCATCCTATCCTGCGGCGCTTATCTGGGTTTCGTTGTCGAGCATGAGTCATGATGAACCATCTGCGATACCTGTCTCTGAGGATCGATCTCACGGCACGGAAAGTCAATGACTTGCTTCGATTTCGGTCGATCCACTTCCGCTATTCGAATTCCATCAGGGAGACATCACTAAGTCTGGACTGGGTTTTCCAAGCTTGAATTTGACCCGTGAGTCTTTCTTTTTGAGTATCACAGTCAGCAGCAGTATCATCGAAGAGTCGAGCTGATGGCTCTAACGGTTTCCGCGTAGCGGATATAGGTCATTCTACAAGTCCTCGATCGCTACGCTTCCAAAGCGTTCCTGCAAGCCAGTTTCAAGAACATCGCCGTCATCCCTCTTTCGCAACAAGTGCTGCGACTGTACTTCCCAAAGGTAGGTATACGAATGCTAATACGAGGCAGTTGATATAGCTCTAACAAGACTCAGCCTCGATAGCCTCGGTTGGCGACGAAGCCACGGACGCGAAGGATCGTCATATCTTCATTATAATTGGTGTATCGTGTCTTAGTTCTCCGACGGGAAATACTCAGCAGAGATTGCAGAGCCTCTTGCTCAATTCGTTTGCGCCTTCCTTTGGCGGGGCACAACTGGACTGGCCTCCAAGGTTGGTAATTCATCTGTGATGATTGATGAGAAACACGACAAATCGATGTCGAAAGTATCCCCGGCCGTCAGCCAAGACATGGCTTCGGAGGTCCCCTTGCTCAATTCCTACTGCTCCCATGGTGCTGGAATCGACGAGCTAAAAGACTGCCAGTAAGAGTATTGACTCTGCGGTGAGAGAGGCCTCGTCAGCGAGCCCTTTCACGGAACCCTCACTTGAACAATATTGAGGGCAGGGGTTCTCGAAAGGGGCTCCTGGAACGCCTAGGACTAGGAAGTCCCGGCTGCCGCTCTCGGGGGTCCCAGAGGTCAGAGGCCGGTGAAAATCAGGCGATTTCCTGCCAACATCGGTGGTCATGCGAGGGAGTACTCGGTTCCGGACTGTACTTCACCATCCTTCTCATAATCTCATCAATGAATCCGAGTGCTCTTCTCATGAGTGAGATTCTCATCTGGAAGACCACGCTGGATGACCTATCTCCTCAGGAATTCCCTTCGCCTCATGAAGGTTCTCCAGATCTCCGGGGGCTCTTGTCTGAATGCAGCGAGGATGGAAGGTAAGCTTTGCGGCGATCCAAGGAGAAACTGTTGGGATACAGTTGACAGAATGCGACCGAGCGGTTTTGATAGCCGGCGACAATGTTGTTCGTCGCATGCCAAGCTTCCGACTCTGGGACTCTGGGTATGCTCGTGTCACTGAAGTGAACGCGGAATATATTTTCAAGAATATACTTTTCGAAAAATACAGTCAAGTTAAGGCGGACATCATGATCCTCCTCAGCTCTGTCAAAGATTTCAGCTCATTCATGAATCCCGGAGATTTTTGTTTTCCGCTTGTACTGAACGATTCCCGAACCTCGAGGATTTCTGTCGCTAGCCTCACTGAGCCTGTCGGCTGCGTAGCTGCGGAGGATTCATTGAGTCTATAATGTGAAGTTCTCCGTAAGGAACGACGGAGCATTCCGGATGGGAGCTTGTCAGAGTACAACATGAATATATAAGAATTCCAACATGAATTGTATAAGAATTCCGGAAAACTGTACACCGGACGTTTGTCACCCCGCGGGAGAATTCGAACTTTCAGTCCCTCTTTAAAGAGGCCGTGTACCATAACTCAGCGACTCAAACACGGAAATTAACTGTATGATGTCAATGGTCGTTGTGCCCCGATATATGAAAGGCTTCCGTCTGAAACCGAAAATTTCTCGATTCCTGCAACATCTTTCCTACCATGGGGGGCACCAGTTCACCAGGTTTCTATCGGCGGTTTCTGACATCCCTCGGACCCGAAGAAAAACTTGACTGGGCCTGAGTCGAACCGGGTGCCAGAAAATGATTCTGGGATAAAACCGAGAAAGGCAAACCGGAAAGTCGATTCCTCATTTCATCGGTTTTCGAGTACCGAGAACACAAATATTTTAAGGAGTCCGAGAATATTTGCTTGGAAGATGATCATACAATCGAAAGAAAACCAGAGCTCGTGCGCATAAATCGGCGATGATGGTTTTTTTACGTTTCAGAAAACTAAAATTCGACGATAGGTACAAACATTCCGGTGAACTCGGGAATCTGACTTCGGATAGTCTCTCTCCGAGGAAGCAAGATTCACCAGGCTCAGGTTTTGAATAATTATAGATGTGCTTGAATCCCCTGCGATCTGCAGAAACTCGCGACCGCTATGCGCTGGAACAGCGAAGATCATCCTCATGGTGATCACATCATCAATCATCATTGTAATTTTACTGTGGGAGTTGAGAATTTCTCCTCTCGCGCTGTGGGTGACGGCCAGTGCTCGTCGAGCTCCGTCGAAATCGGTAGGTTTTCTCAGAATATCCGATTTTGTTCGAAGCGAATCATCGCCCAGATTCTTTGATGAGCGATCAAGCTCATTTCCATGGCGAGGAATCCAAGAATTAGTAACCTGGGCTCACGGCTTACAGCTAAGGCCGAAAGGGTTGAGCTCAAGGCTAATCAACACGGGCTTCTTGCTGATCCTACTTTCCTTACATTGGGATAACGGGATCGGCTCTCTCGATTCGGATGGATGCGAGAGTGACAGAAAATCATGTTCTCTCATGTTTGAGAATTCGACAGATGTCCGAGGGAATGAAAATCGGATCTCTTCGTGAGCTTTTGCTAGTTGCACCTGAATGACATCCTTCAGAATAGTATTCAGTGCTAGACGTTCGGCACTACTGCTCGCCCTTGTGATGACCCTTGTGTTTGTGAGCTGCGTGTCTCCCACAAGATGAGCATCCCCAATTTCCGATGCGGTCGATTCATTCCGGAACCGAGGGGAATAGCGCCTCGAATGAAGTTGCCGGTGAGCAAGCTCCTTCCCGTGCTCCTGCTCCCACATTTGGATGTCAACCGGGGGCGGAAGACGACTGGTGGTCAGAGTCAGAAGGTAAGCGATAAGGGGAGTATCAATGCGGCAAGCGCCCGTCGGTCGACGAGAGGTATGTATGTTCCAACGAATCTCGGTACCCGACCCACCGCAGCATAGATCCTTGAGGTATTTCGCGGGTGGCCGGGATCCGGGATGGAAGGAAAGGATGACGCTTTACGCAGAGTTTGTGCAACGTGCCTGCGACGTGGAATATAGCAAAACTTTCCGTATGCTTGTCTCTCCACTCGGTCCGAGTGCGCTTGCTTCGGATGCGCTCGATAGGAGCCTTTTTGCTGCTGTAGAGGTAAGGGTAATGGTATTCATTGATCTCTGTTGTGTTCCCCTGACGAGAACCAAGTTTAAAAACATAATATGGAAGAAGCCGAAGGAGCGCGAATAAATCATTCCCCGTTGTCACTCCAGATCGTTGTGCTCCCATTTTGTGACGACATTTCTTTGGCGCAGTCGAACTACGAACCTAGTGATCATGGGTGAAGGCGACGATTTGATTTTGAAGGACATTCTCAAGACGATGGCAAATGCGGCCACGGCTCTCAAACAGTTGGCGGAGGCTCAAAACTCGAGCAAAGGCGCAGCAAGCCTCTCGACGACGTCTTCGACAATGCAGAATACGGTGTCCTTATTGGGAACTTTCCTCTACAAACCAGAGCAAGACATGGTGCTCAAAACGTGGTTTTCTCGGAATCAAGCTGTTCTGGAGGACTCTACCGATGTGGATAAAGTACGCGTGCAGCTGCTCCCGAAGGCGCTTGGTCCTACCGAGTACTCTCGTCTCTTGAGTAGGATGTCCCCCAAAGTTCCGGAGACCGAGTCTTACACGGAAATCAAAGACATTCTCTTGAAGACTTTCGGACCCACCCAGTAAATCTTCCGCAGACGTCATGAGATCCTCAGCCAGCAAGCTCCCGTGACGGCTCTATCCAACCCCGAGGAGATTGTGGATTGGGCCAATCGTGAAGGAGACCAGTTCGAGTGGAACGACCTCAGTTGCGAAATTTTCAAAATCTTCCTCGCAATCAATTATGCGGGGCCGGCGTTCAAGAACCTTCGGAATGTGATGCTCAAGGCGGTGGACGATAAACCGAGGCCCACAATCGCTGAGCTGAGGACTGTCCTCACCAATTGAGCGAAGAGGAATCGCGATTCAGCGATCAATGTATCGGATTCAGGCGACCACTTGTCCTCAATCAATCACGTCTTGCAAAGGTTCGAGCGAGAGGGAAGGCCAGGTCATGGCTCAAACAAATCACGTACCGCAGATTCATCGCAAAAACGAAATGGATCTTGTTCGAGCTGTGGTGGGACACACGCACGGCACACCTGCGGATTCCTCCGCGCGAAGTGCAACTTCTGCCATCGAAAGGGGCATATCAAGAAGGTGGGCGCCTCTTCCCTGAAGCGACCAAGCAAAGCTTGCAGTTCCCTCACGGTCCACGGCTCTTCATCGAGTGAGGCAGCTCTTAATCGGGGCCGGGCCTTCACGGAACTCTTCGTCAGTGGGTTGCCGGTGAAATTCCGGATAGACACAGGCGCTGACCTGACCGCGATGGGAACTGATCTTTGGGAGCATCTCTGGAGTCCGAAGCTTTTGCCTCTATCCTCTACATGCACGGCGGTTAACGGACAGGTTCTCCGCAGTCGAGGGTACTTCGTCGCAAAATTCTGTTTGGAAGCGGTCTCGAGTTCAGGAGTGAAAGATCGAGTCATCGTCTTGGAGGACCAACAAGCGGCCTTACTGGGGTGTAAACCAGCGTTCCGCTTGGGTTACTCGTTCTCGGCTCTCACGTCGAAATTGCTTCACTCACGGAAACATCGAAAGGGCCGACAGAGTGGGAAACTCGGTTCCCGGAGCTTTTTAAAGAAAACCCCGGATGGTGCTCGAAGCTCGAAATCCAGACCGTGTCCAGGACCAGACCGTGTCATTTAAGAGCACGGCCAGTGGCATCTCAGTTCTGAGAAGCTGTCGATAAAGAATTGGATCGCCTCTTGGAAAATGGAACCTTGTCGCCCATAGAGTTTTCTGCCTGGGCTAGTTCTATCGTCGTCGCACGCAGGCCAATGGGAAGATTCGGATGTGTGCTGATTTCTCAACGGGCTCGAACGATGCATTGCAGGATATAGCACACCCGATCCCGAACATGGAGACGATCTTGGCGCATTTCTCGGGGAATAACGTCTTCACGCAGCTAGACTCGCCAGACGCTTACCATCAGTTGCCCGTCGAGGAAGCCAGTCGTCCGTGCACAACAATCACCACACACCGTGGTCTTTTCCAGTATTACCGCCTGGTATCCGGCTCGAAGACAGCGCCGGCGATTTTCCGGCGCACGATGGATCAAGCTCTTGCCAATGTGGACGGGACGTTGGTTTACATAGTCGATGTTCTGGTTATGGGTTGCAGCCTATCCGAGCATGATCGGCGTCTCGCTGTCGCACTGTAAAGACTCCAGGAGTGGGGTATCGGATTAAGACTCGCAAAGTGCTCCTTCAACGCGGAAGAGGTGAAATACCTCGGTTTCATAATCAACGCTCCTGGAATCAGTGCCGACCCACAGAAAGTAGCGGCCATTCTCAAGAAATCTACGGTCTTCGGTTGGAATTCTTCGCATGATGAGGCGTTAGCTGAGGTCGAGACAGCGTTGTCCGGACCCGGACCGCTCGTGCTGGCTCATCATGATCCACATCAGCAACTCATAGTAGCGGCCGATGCTTGTGAGACCGGCATGGGTGGTGTTCTAGCTCACACGCTCATGTTCACCACAACCAAAACCTTGAATTCCTTCGTTCTGGACTTCTGGAATTCGCCGGGGACTGTCGCGAATCGAGCATGCATTCGCGATGATTCCATGCGGAGCCATCGTTGCCGCTTTCGGACGACTAAGCATTGATGTAAGAATCAGAAAAATAAGTGAATCATATAAAGGAGTATTCCAATCAAGATGCGTCGGAGGGCCGACTGGGACGGACGGAAGGTTATCCATTGCGTAGAGGACGAAGTAGCCTCTTCGTTCACCTCCTTGGGAAGAAAAGCACGCCGTTAGCAACGGCGAGCCGCAGCTCGAACAGTTCGATCGAAGCCGCCTTTGTGAGCGGACGCGTCTGGGTCGCTCCCCGGAAATCCGTCGCAGTCAGCCTCTGACGTCGTTTCGGAGTTCAACTGGCCAGTGTTCTCCTTAATAACCAGGGGTGTGTGTGACAGATAGTGTTTGACGGATTCGTATACTCCATATAAGATCGCATCATGTTCCTCGGGCGGTATTCCTGGCCATTCTGTGAGAAATTTATAGAGGTCCTCCGTGAAGGGTTCGACCGAAGGCGCCTCCGATGCGATAGGCGAATCGGTTTCGAGTGTCCACTGTGGATATAATCAGACTAGAGACGGCCACTTTTCTCCGTGGACACAAAGAGGTCCATGGAGGAAACCCCACAGAAAGCCATCGACGCCTACCATCTCCACATTTCCGGAGATGCATCTGTCAAATCGTACACGGTCGCCGCTTACATCCAATACCTCTACGCTGACGGCTCGAGTCGAACTTCGTTGGTCATCGCCAAGAGCCGTTTGGCACCTCGCGACGGCGTCACGCTGCCTCGTCTGGAGCTTTCGGCCGCGCTGATGGCATCTCGATTGCGCAGGTTTCTATGTGAGGAGCTGGCGGTCCCAATACAGCGAGTCTTTTCGTACACCGACTCCATGGTCACCTACTATTGGGCCACCGCCGAGAAAGCTGATCGCTGGAAGACCTTCGTGGCCAACAGGGTGGCTGAGATCCAGCGGAACTCCACGGGCGAATGGTTCTCCGTTCGCGGGGAAAAAAACGTCGAGGATTTCGCTACTCGAGGTGTTCCCGCCGGTGATCTCGTCGGGAATGTTCAGTGGTGGGACGGGCCGGCCTGGCCCCAGCTACCGCTTGCGGACCGAGGCCTCCTCTAGCCTCGCTCCACATCCTCACTTGACTCCGAGCCCTGTGTCAGCAGGGAGCTCCGGGCAATTGTCCTACCTGGGGTTCAGTGCGCTCTATTGGTGGATCTGAATCGTTTCAGTTCCCTCAGCCGAGCTATCAGGGTGCTGGTCAACGTAATGAAACGTCACCTCGCGAGAGGAGCCGGGCTACCATCGTCGGCCGTCCTGTGCAACCGAGCCGAGAGCTACCTCATCAGGACAACTCAGCGGCAGCGTCTTGCTGACGAGATCCGGGCAACCAGGGATGGCGATCGGGTTGGACGTGCATGCAAACTGAGTGGGTTCATTCTATTCCTCGACGACGGCGGGCGTCTAAGAGCGAGGACCAGACTCACCGACGGCCCGTTCTTCACGTAGGACGAGAAAAACCCGATTGTCATTCCGGGTGAGTCTCGTTCCGCAGAGCTCCTAAGTCTGCAAGAACATCGTATCAACGCTCACTACGGGGTGGATACCGTACTCAGCGCCCTTCGGAAGCGCTTCTGGGTCACCCGAGCGCGTCAGGTTGTCAAGACAATCCTTCGGAGACACGTAATCTTCAGGAGAGTCCACGCCAGGGCTGCCGATCAGATTCGAGCACCGCTACCACCGTCCCGGTTGACATTGAATAACCCGTTCTCCACCACAGGCGAGGATTTCTTCGGACCCTCGTACACTCGCAACGCCCAGAAAGTTCAGAAAAACTATAACGCCTTGTTCTTGTGCTCAGCGACGAGAGGCTTACACCTCGAGTTGGTGCCTTCCATTTCGACGCCACAAACGTTATTGGCGCTCAGACGTTTCCTCAGCATGTGCTCCGGGTGTTCGGACTTCGACTCCGACAATGGCCGATCATTCGTCACGGCTGCGACTGATATCAAGAAGATGTTTAATTCAGCTAAGGATCCTGAGCTGAGGGCCTTACTCGACGAGAAAAGAATAACGTGGTCCTTCATCTGTCCTGCGGCGCCCTGGCATGGTGGATACTGCGAGCGTCTTGTTGGCTCCGTAAAGACAGCGCTCGCCGAAACATTGGACAAAAGCCTCATCTCGTTCGAAGAGTTGCGAACGATCCTCTCAGAGTTGGCGGCGGCGATCAACGACCGGCCTATCTCCTACGTTGACGACGAGGCAATGCGACCCCTTACGCCCGCCCACTCCATCCGCGGCAGCGTGCCGACCGTTAGCCTATGCTCCCGCTTTCCGCTCGACGCCCCCGGTCCGAACGGTGCGCTCACACATCAAACTGCAGCCAATTCCCTGTTGAACAATACTAACTATTTCAGAAATCTCTCGACTCGTTGGTACCGAGAGTACATCCTTCGACTGCGAACGGCGACTCTCGGCCAAGCCGGGAAACCGCGAACGATCAAGGACGGCGATGTGTGCATCCTGAAAGAAGACAATCGACCCCGACTGAAATGGACTTTGGTGCGCATATTAGAAGGCCATGCCGGACGAGACGGGAAGATTAGGACCTACACAATCAAATTCCCAAACGGTCACACACCACGCCGAGCAGCAACTTCTTATCCCTCTCGAAGTAATTCAATAATCGAGTAGGAAAACGCACTCTGGGTTTTCTAGCCGGACTGTCGACTTTCTCACGTATCTCATTATTGTGCAATCATAGCGATCTCCTCACGCTGTATTCAAACGCGCGCGCGCTTTCGTCGCGCGGCAACACGTCTCAACGTGAGCGAGGTGGTTTTCATTGTGAGCCGTAGCCAGCAAGAATCCAAAATCATCCTCCACAGTGCTCTAGAAACCGAAACCCCAGGGAATCCACTGCCGGATTTCTCAGGAGCGGCCTCTGACGCGGATCCTCCATTACCTCCGCAGGAGCGACCGATCTCACTTCCCGACAAGATGACTCCACAACTCCGCAGGAGGTCCTGTTCACCTCCCCGTCACAAAGCCCGATGTAGGCCTTGAGCAATTCCAACTTCAACAACGTAAGTATGCGTCCCGGATCGGTGCGGTCCCCAGGTGTGCTCCTCGCAGGACGCGGGGTTTGACTCGAAGCATGTGTTCAGAGGTCCATCAGATGGGGGCCCCCGCGCACTCCGAAAGAGCTCGATTATTTTATTCGCCTGGCATATCCTGACTTGCTTAAGCTTAACTGAGCAGGACAAATGCCTGGCTCAGATTATCGTCATGTTGATCTCGCGACGTATCGTGAACAGCAGTGCTCTGCCACTATTCCATGACACCTAAAGTGGGTCAGGATATTCATTAATGCATCGCAACTGTTCCAGGGCGATGCGAACAACAACAATGGGAAGCCTATAAACTCTGACAAGAATAATACTCGCTTCTATGAAGTTGAGCTTGGAGACACCACGTTTACGGTTCTTGAGCGATATCAGGATTTACGACCTATCGGCGCCGGCGCCCAAGGGATCGTCTGGTGAGTGGAGTTTGTCCGACTTCCTCCGTTTCGGACGGAGTCCCGCTCTGAGCTGAGCTTGCGGGACTTCTGATATGTTGACTGATCAACATGGACACCATGCGGGAACGTGCGGTCGTCCCTCGTCGATGCCGATCCGAGAAGACCCTGTCAATGATATACCTCATTTTTTCAGCAAAGCATTAGCTGTCGAAGCATCAAGGAAAGTTGCGGTAGAGAAACTCTCCGGACCATTCAAAACCCTAACTCACGCAAAACGAGCTTACCGCGAAATCAAGCTCATGCGACCGGTGTCACACAAGAACCTTATCGGTGAGAAGGCGCTTCATCATCTACGATCTATTAGTGGACATCGGTCGTGAAACCACCTATGGGTTGAGCTCGATCCTTGCAAAAAGCATGGTCACTGAGACTTGTTATTGTTTGGACCCCCCCGGGGTCTCTAGGTGAGGGTTCCGCGAGATGAGTCTGAGGAATAACTCTTTCCCCTTCCCGTAGGTCTTCTGAACGCGTTCACACCACAGAACAACGTCGCGGATCTCAATGATGTGTATCTCGTCATGGAACTCCGAGAAGCCGACTTGAGTCGAGTTATCAAGATTGACCTTGATCATGAATCATGACAGGATGTCCTTTCTGATCTACCAGATGCTCTGCGGCGTGAAGCATCTGCACTGCGGGCATCATCCACCGTGATCTGAAGCCGTCGAACATTGTAGTGAGCCGGGAGTGCAAACTCAAAATCCTCGACTTCGGTCTCGCGAGGACGACGGGGAAGGAGAGCTTCCTCATGACTCCTTAAGTCGTCACTCGTTATTACCGAGCACCCGAAATCATCCTGGGAATGGGTTACAAGGAGAATGTTGACATCTGGTCCGTTGGCTGTATCATGGGCGAGATGATCCGAGGTGCCGTATTGTTCCCGGGTCGGGATCACATCGATCACCCGCTTATTACTTGTTCTAGTGAGTTGTCAATATCGAACAGATGTCAGTATCGCACGAGCTTTGGTTCACTATGGCAGAGGTCAAGGCGATAAATGCCTCCACGGGGACCGAGTCAAGGCATGTGTGTTACATTTGTGAAGCTTCTCCGAAACAGAAAGCGAGTGGAGGGTCGTTTCCTGACATCATCGAAAATCTTAGTTTTGGTTTGGCGACTCTCCATTGTTGGATAAGCGCTTTTGAGTATCGTCTCAGCATCGCCTATCGTATGCATCTGTTATTTATGGTTTTTGTCCTGCCTCTCGTTTTCGGCAGCTAAATGAAGAGACTGACTTCGAGTGAAACTCGAGGTGGATGGTTGCCGGATCGGGACCGCGTGCATCGCGGTAGAGGGACAGCGTGCGAATGTGTGCATGTTCCCGGAAAACTTCGTCGATTGCCACAGGGCGAGGGAGATTCGGCGGAAGAGGGGAAGCCGACCAGGCCGCCACCACCGAGCTTCATTGAGGTACCAACGGGGTATCCGTGACAGCATCTTAAGAAAGAAAGTCTGTTGAGAGGAGCGCGAGCAGATGGCGGCGAGGAAGCTCAGGATCCAGCGGAATTTCAAGGATGGAGGCTCGATGGGCCCGATGTAGACCAACCGATGCCCGGAATGGGGGACAGCAATGACGGCGAGAATGTTTTTCGGAAATTCAGCCGGCATGCGGCCGCGCCGACGATTCATAAAATCCTGGACCGCAGTCCTCAGTTCATCAAATATTCATCTCTCCCAGTCAGCATGTTCACAGAGGGAGCACAAGAAGCAAGGATCAAGGACTGTCTGCGTTTTCGGTTGCAGAAAACAAGGAAGAATTCCCGAGACAACTCGAATGCCGATTTTTGGGGAATCTTGCTGATTCCTCCAGGCTCATTTAACGTCAGTTTTATACCGATTTAGAGCAAGTGATCCGCAGGATGGCATCCCCTCCAGCCAATTTTTGATCCGAAAATGTCTGCCCTATTTTGAACGCTACGGGATGGTGCAGAATTAGGCGGAGGCATAGAAAGTGGGTGAGGGGGCGTCGAAATGATCAGAGTTGGACTCCGCTCGAAGACTTCCCGCGAGTACTTCGGGAATGCACCGGAATGTCCCAGAGTGGGACTTCGCTCGTAGACTTTCAGCAAACAATTCGAGAATGCATCGCAATGTCCCAGAGTGGGATTTCGCCCGTAGACTTCCAGCGAAGAACTCGAGAAGGCATCGAAATGATTCAGGAAGTGACTTCGCTCGTAGACTTTCAGCAAAGAATTTGAGAATGCATCGGAATGTCCCGGAGTGGGATTTCGCTCGTAGACTTTCACCGAATAACCCGAGGAGGCATCGAAATGATTCAGGAAGGAACTTCGCTCGTAGACTTTCGGCAAGTAATTCGAGAAGGTATCAAAATTCGCCAGGGTGGGGCATCGCTCATAGACTTTCAGCAACTAATTCGAGAATGCATCGAGATTCCCCAGGGTGGGACTTCGCTCGCAGACTTTCAGCTAATAATTTGAGAAGACATATAAGTATCTATTCGACCCAATAAGCTCGAGTGTTGGGGTGAAGGAAGCCGCCTTCGGCAGCTCATTACATATCTATCGAATATGACGGAACATTCCAGATTTATATTCCCGACTACATCAAACTGTGGCCTTTTCGGCTATATATCTTTATTGAGCCAATTTGTTTTTTCGCGAGTCTCTGAAATGGGGAGGAAAACTTTCAGCACCGCAGGATACTTTGGATTGCGCGAATCATGAGTCATTAGCCTTGCTGACGCACTTACCGACTTCTCCATATCTCGAAGACAGCCTTCAGCCACCCGTCCACGTCGCTCGGGGGCTCTGAGAACTGCGTCGCCGCTGTTTTCCCCATGATCCCGATGGCCGCCTCGTCATTCCCGTGTACGCGGGTGAAATGCTTTCGCAAGGCTTCG